>NC_138375.1:76682196-76747196 GCF_054177405.1 Leptonychotes weddellii | reverse complement strand
TTTTTAATGTTTTTACTTTTTATCATAAAGGGGTATACCTTTTATTTATTTATTTTCCAAAGAGTTAATCGCACAAGACAATGGGTAATATAAATATATTAAAGTTGAATTCCATGAATTCTTTATATTGTCTCTTTTATATTTTGGCATCCAGCATTATTCAAACACATTGTCATTCCTAAGTACTATCTCACTTCTTCACATGATAAAAACATGCAGCTGCTGGGGCACTGTTAGGCAAACTTATTTATAGTGGAGTAAAGGAGTGATGTGTAATTTACACAGCTTATTACTGTATGATTTTGTTATCTAAAGCATCATATTAGATTTTTAGAACAACAAAATGTGTAACCTAAGAACTAGGAATCTAGTAAGGGATAGAAGACATGGGCACAACATTTTTAATCTAAATCAGAATATGATGAATTTATAACAGACACATTACAGAAGTACAGCACAGGACACCACTGGAATGCAAGCTTATTTTATTATTTACAAAATGAAATATATGCACTGTGAGTAAACTTCTCTTGTTCCTGGATAAAAACTTGGGCAAATCCCATGTATCCTCCTCTCATGTTTAGGTAATAATCTGTTTTATGGTCACTGTAATTTTCAAGTACAATATAGATCTATTTCAAATATCAGAAATCTGGCCCTGAATAATAATGCAAATTACCAACATGACTTAGCATTAAATCATCTCTACTTAAGCTACTAGCAATGGGACAGAATATGGTTTTTTTCTCATTCCACACTTATCACCAGCTGTTACATGGGATTTCTAACCCCTCCAGTGATAGGTTTATAAGATAGAGAGGACTGAGGGGAAGGAGACCTTCTTACCAAAGTAGGAGGCAGATTAAATTTACTTTTGTTGAGGCTTTCATGGGTTCCTCAAAGATTTCTATTTGTAGTTCTGATTAGCTATGGCAAACACTTCTCTGTTCCAGATGTTGCTTGTATATCTTTCCGCAGTCCCTAGAAATTGCTGCCGGGGTCATTCTCTCGCTCTAGGCAATGCTGTTATACAGAATCACAGATGACCACAGTCTGGCTTTTCCCCATGAATGACACACCTGCAGTCATGTGAAACTCTCAAACATCATGTGTTCTAGCAACCTCTGGGAGTTCAGGTCCATCTCAGTGCAGGAACAAATCTCTTGACCTCTTGCTTTTCACCAAAGCAGCATATCACTCAATCGCTAGGTTTTCTTTCTTTTTTTTTTTTAAATATTGCAATTGCTAGATTTTTAAGAAGGACGGCAATCAGAGCCCAGTCCACCATGCCACTCCACCAACTACAGGGTTCAGGGGTTAAGTCTCAAGGTATCCTTGTTAAAGCAAAGAGATATCCCTTACTTGTCCCCACTTGAGGAGGTGGGACTCATACCTCTTCAGCAGCTCTCTACAAAAATACTCTGCACAAACTTCATTCTAACCCTTTTAAATACTCCTTGGATGTCAAAATCACCCTACCCAGTTCTCAAGGGGTGACAGTAAATGGATAAGAATATATTTTAGTTATTGTAAAGACTTAAAGGCGTTACAGTTATTTAGTTCCTGAGGTATCAGAATGGCTAAATGTACTGAAATGTATAAAACAATCCCATTGCTTCCTACAAAGGTGCCACAAATAGAAAAAAAGAAAAAAAAGATTAGTTTTTGGTTATTTTCTTTGAGCATCTTTTATTTTATAGCTATTACAACTTGCCACCTCAGTACAAATTTTATTTTATTATTTTTTTTAAAGATTTATTTATTTTTTTGAGAGAGAGAGAATGAGAGAGAGCACATGAGAGAGGGGAGGGTCAGAGGGAGAAGCAGACTCCCTGCCGAGCAGGGAGCCCGATGCGGGACTCGATCCAGGGACTCCAGGATCATGACCTGAGCCGAAGGCAGTCGCTTAACCAACTGAGCCACCCAGGCGCCCTCAGTACAAATTTTAAAGTCAAGAGAGAGTAAAAAAAGAGAAGTAAAAAATATTCTGGGGCTTAGGGGTGGTGAGCGAGAGCACATGCAATTGGGGAAATGAAGAGAGGCTTCATAGAAATGGCTTGAATCAAGGATGTTGACAGGTACAAATATTTGCAAGTACAGAACTATTTATGCTGAACTCAGTTTTTGTAACTTAAACTTCAAAAACCAAGATAAAACATTCATTTACATAAATCTCTAAAGCAAAGTTACTCTTGAGATTAATAGTTTATGAGTATAGAAAAGACCCCTACAAAGAACTGTTTTATTGCCTAGATTTATACTACTATGCTCATTAGGTAATCTCTATACATACATAGTTGTCTGAAAACTATGATTCACTCTCAGCTTTGTTTTTCAAGGGATTAGAAAAACTTTAGGGTTATTTTGAATGCAGAATATCATTCTATTTCCATAACCAAAGGCTCCTTATAATACTAGATGTATTTTGGCAAGTAACTAAAAACAAATCTTTCTGTTTAGAATTTCCATTCAATATTATTTGCATTAGACCTTTTATGGACTTACTTAGACAATTTAATTGTATGTCTTGCATTTGCATCTTTTTTGTTTCTCCTGGGCTTTATTTTCCACACACTAGTCCCCACTCTTACTAACAAGATAAAGTCAAAACTCCTTGGCCATGCTTTTAAGATCCTATTTTCTTCTATCTCCAGCCTCATCTGTAACTTCATCCTCCAACATTTCTCTTCCAAATCTGATAATCTGTTTATAGTTTCGCACAAGAAATATTTCCTTACCTACATTTGTTCTAACTATGATTACCTCTTCCATCTCCCTGTTACTCGATCTTTAGGTTGTTTAGATATCACCTTCTCTTAGATGTTTTCCATGATTCCCCTACACCTAAGCTTCATATTGTATTAAGCACCCCTTTTATTTTAACAACCTTTAAAGTTTAATAGTTTGATGTTTATTGTCTGTGTCCCCTAATTAGGCTTTAAGTTCCTAGAAGGAAGGAAAAATATACTGCTCATTTTGTATTTTTCGTACCAGCACAGTATCTAGTACAAAGTTGAAGCTTAATAAACAATGGTAGAATGGATGATGCATTAGTTAATAAGCTACACAGAACAGAAAATAAACTTTTTGTACTTTAGAAAGTAATATCCATTATACATTAAATTCCAATTTTATTTCAGCATTTTAGGTATTAAGTCCACATCCCGTCACTATAATTCTAAGACAGGAATGATTTAGGATTTTATTTTATGTTTTACAAATATTTATCATGGTTAAAGAGTCTCTTAAAGAGTATGGTAAATATTTTAAAATGCTAGATAAGGATTAATATGAGAATAACTCATTTTAGCTATTCTAGTTAAAAAACTTTTAAAGCATCAAGTTGATGCTTGAGGATTCTTACATCTTCCTTGTCTTTTTGAAAGAACTATAAACTTGTCTTTAAGTCTTAGAATTTTTTATTAAATTATTTTAGCAGGGATATTCTCAAATGTGTGTGTACACACACACACACACACACACAACAGGAGAGGAGAGAGGTTTTCGATACATGAACAGATAGAAAGAGGGGAAAAAAGAGATGGACTGACAAAACTATGAAGGTTTTAATAACTGAAAATACAGTGAATTAGAAGAGTTTGCAACACCAGCAATATAACAGTCTTGAGGAAACCCCTCTGTGGCTTTCTGATGGAAAATAATAGACAGGATTTATTTCCATATGGGAGCTGAGCGATAGCTATCTTGATCTCTCCATTTCATATAGGCTTTCTAATTGTGTATTGCTCTTGAGAAGTTTTATTTTTAAGATACCACTTCCACAACTTGAAAGAATTCTAAGATGATACTGAATACCCTTACTTTTCTTTTCCTCCCCCATTGTATTGCAAGCAACTGAATTTTAAGGTTAGAGAGTTCTTTCCAATTAGGGAAACTAATGAGGATGCATATCCATGAAGATCTCAGGAGTATATATGAGGATACCAATATAGATAGATAGATAGATAGATAGATAGATAGATAGATAGATAGATAGATATGAGGATCTCTCTCTCTCTCTATCTCCTAATTACAGAGTTAGGTGATAGTAATATTAATCAATTATAAATTCAAGAAAATTTGTACTTATCTATAAAAATACATAATGTTAATAATTGAATTAGTTGTATATGGGAATGGTCATTTGATTTGAAGATATAAGTAGCACTAGGATTTCTTGTAGCTACTGACTGTTTAATGCTGCAGGTGTTAATATTGCTTTGATGAAGTTGCTGAATACCACTGATGTCCCTCTGGGCAATTATTTCTAAGCACTTAATGTTGCTGTTACATTATTTCAAATAGTTCTTTGGTATATTCCTGGAAAATATCTTTGGGCCACTTTGTCATCCTTCTTCACCTTTAATTTAATAACCTTGTCTTTTCTGTCTTGACTCATCATGGTACTTGTTCTACACCAGCTACTTGTTGTACAAGTATATACTAAATGTTACAGGTTCAGTTTTTCTCCTTGTAGTCAAGAACATGCATTGCTGCTTAGATCAAAAATAACTTCAGCTATTACATTAAGCATAAGTGGCTTATTTAATAGATCATAGGTCTTCTAGGACCATATATTTTCTACCTTATATATGTACAGTTATAGCACGTGAGAAATATTAAAAGAGCAGAGGAATGTGCCATAAATTTATTATAGTGATCTATTCTTTTTGCAATGCCCTGACCTCATATATTAAGTTGTTCTCTCCTTATAAAATAGTAAAGCCTAAACTAATCCCTTAATTTCTGGGTTCTATTTTATCCAGTGCCACACAGTGTAGCAGTTGAGTATTTCTAATCTTCATAAGATTATTTCTATCATTTTGAGGACAAATTTTATATGATAAATATTTAATATATTACTTTCTTAAGTCTGCACAGAACCAGGCAGTATTAGATACCATAGTGAAAGACTTATTATTTGCGATTTTGAAGAAAGTACTGAAACATATTTACATTGCATTTACTTTGCAGAGTGCTTTGCAAATAGCAACATACATAATTGTCATAACAACCCAGTGAGATAGATTTTAACTCCACTTTATAGGTTTGGTAACTGAGGCATAGAGAGATTAAGTAACTTCCCAAGGTCACAAACAGGAGGAGTCACAATTGAAAAACAGTTGTCTGACTCTGAAGGCCACGCTCTTAACCATTCTATGTACCATATACATTAGAGTAAGTTCTGGTCCCACTTGCAGTAGATACTCTCTAGTCCCTATACTCTGGGACCTTGGTATTATAGTGCAAATGATAATCAAAATATTTGGGGTATAACACAATCTCACAAAATATACATGTGTTAGAGTGAATTTGTAGGTCAAGTCTATTTTTATAAAGCTTTAAGTTGATCAGAAATGTGGTAATTAAAAGCATAAGTGCTTGAAAATGTGCACTAGTGACTTGGATTTAAGGTTTTATATTCATGCAAAAACAGGAAGTAATGCTTTGAGCTTCATGAGATAGGTGAGCAAATGAAACTGACAAACTACATCCTCAGTGACAAGGAGAAAATATTTTTTCTTAATAATGATCAAGATAAAAGTGTATTTAATCTAATATTATAGTGACACCATTCTTATTTTGGTCAGTATTGGGTCGATTTAAATTTTTTAACACTTTGCTTCCAAATATTCTGTCATGGTATTTTAGTTACCCTCCCATTTATAGTTTAAGTCTTTTGTGGGAAGAATAATGGTCCCAAATATGTTCGCGTCCTAATCTCAGTAACCTGTGAATGTTACCTTATATGACAAAGGGAATGTAGCATGTTACTGAGGTTATAGACCCTCAAATGGGGTGATGATTATGGATTATCTGAGTGGGCCCAATTTAAGCACACTTTTTCTTAGAAGAAGACAAACTTTTCCAGCTGTGGTCAGGGAGAGACACATTCATGAGAAAAGGGTCAGAGATACAACATGAAAAGGGCTTAACCGGTCATCAGTAATTTTGAAAATGGAGAAAAGGACCATGAACCAGGAAATATAGGAAGCCTCTAAAGCTACAAAAGGTAATAAAATCTCCTAGAGTCTACAGAGAAGAATGACCATAATCCTTCAGGCACCTTGATTTTAGCCCAGTGAGACTTATGTTGGACTTATGACTAATAGAATCATAATATAATGAAATTATATTATTTTAAGGCACTTAACTTGTGGTTATTATAGCAGTAAAGGAAAATTAATATAATGGCCCTATATTATTTTATAGTTCATCTGACAATTTCAATTTTAAACTGGAATATTTAGTCTATTTACATTAATTATAAAACTTATTTTTAATAAAAATAATATATAACTTAAATTATATGAACATTTATTTATTTTTGTATTTTTTTGTTTGGAAGGTTTTTCTACTATCAAAGTTAATAAACAATGATGTAGGTCACACTATTTGTACTTAAAAAATAAAAACTCATCTTTATTGAGGTATAATTTACATGTAAAATTATACTTTCTTATTTTTTATCTTCTTACAGATTTATTTTTCAGACATATGTTGATTTTCACATGTCAGCTTACTTATTTGCTTATTTGTTTTTTGTATTTTGTCCTTCTTTCCTGACTATAGTTGGCTTTATTGAGGTTTTTATTTGTCTTTCTTCCCTTCTATTAGAGAGAACCTATGTTCTTTCTAATGTTTTTCATATTAATTTATTTTTTATTTTATTTTATTTTTTTAGATTTTTCTTTTTTTTTTGACAGAGAGAGAGACAGTGAGAGAGGGGACACAAGCAGAGGGAGTGGGAGAGGGACAAGCAGGCTTCCTGCAGAGCAGGGAGCCCGATGCATGGCTTGATCCCAGGCCCCTGGGATCATGACCTGAGCCAAAGGCAGACGCTTAACGACTGAGCCACCCAGGTGCCCCTAATTTATTATTTTTTTAAAGTCAAATTAATCTTGTATCTTTACCTTAATCTGGAACAATCCAAACAAAGTATTTTTGCACTAATCAACTCAAACCCATTATTTTGGTTACTATTTTATAGTGTTTTAAATTCTATCATGTTTTCAAATATCCTCCAAATTGTTTATTATTGTCATTGTGTTATAATACAGTTACTGATTATTTGATTTTTTCTGTAGGTTTAGCCTTTTTTTTTTCCTATAATGGTTTCTCTCAGCTCATTCTTTCCTTGTAGATTTAATTTCCTTCTTAACAAAGTCTATCCTTCAGTAATTCTAGTGTGTGTTCACTACAGAAAAAAATCAACTAAACACACACAAAAAAATCAGTAATGAAGGAAATGAGGAACAAAAAAGGTATAGGATATATAGGAAAAATAACAAAATGGCAATGGAGTGTCCTTCCTTATCAGAAATTACATTAAATATAAATGGATGAAACTTTGAAATCAAAAAGCAATAATTGGCAGAATGGATTTTAAAAATTTAATTTAGATGTCATCGTATATTTGTCCAAATTCAAAGAATGTCTAACATCAAGAATGAACCCTAAAGTAGACTATGGACTTTGAGTGATTATTATGTGCTAATGTAGGTTCATCAGTTTTAACAAATGTACCATTTGGTGATGGATGTGTATAACTGGGTAGGCTATGCATGGGTGTGGGACATAGGGTATATAATAAATCTCTGTACCTTCCTTCAATTATGCTTGAATATAAAGCTGCTTTCAAGTGACTTAAAATGTGATCTAAAGTGAGCAAGTAAGTTCAAAGTGGAAGGATGAAAAAAAGTTATTTCATGTAAATGTTAGCCAAAAGAGAGCTGAAGTGGCTACACTAGTATCAAAAAAACATATACCTTAATGCAACAACTGTTGTAACAGACAAGGACAGATATTATTAAGAAGGTATAAAAATTTTAAGTATATATGCTTCAAATAACAGAGCCCCAAAATACATAAAGTCAATACTGACTGAATTGAAGGGAGAAATAGATAGTTCTACACTAATGGTTGGAGACTTCAATACATCACCTTAATGATGGATAGAACATCTCAACAGCACATCATTACAGAAATAGAGAACTTGAAAAATATTATAAACCAACTAGACTTAGTGGATATATATCATAGATATATATGGAACACCTCAACTAACAAGAGAGAAATAACATAATTTTTGAGTACAATGGAACACTCTTTAGGAATGAAAATATGTTAGACAACAAAACAAATGTCATATTTAAAAAGAATAAACTCATATGGAGTATTGTCTTCCACTACAATGGAATGAGCTACAAATCATAGCAGAAAGAAAACTGGAATATTGACAAACCTATGGAAATTAAATGACTCACTCATTAATAACAAATGGATGAAAGAAGAAACCATAAGAGAAATTATAACATACTTTAAGACTAACGAAAATAGGGTGCCTGGGTGCCTCAGTCAGTTAAGCGTCTGCCTTCAGCTCAGGTCATGATCCCAGGGTCCTGGGATCAAGTTCCACATCAGGCTCCCTTCTCAGGGGAGATCCTGCTTCTCCCTTTCCCTCTGCCTGCTGCTCTGCCTACTTTTGCTCTCTCTCTATCTCTCTGTCAAATACATAAATAAAATCTTTTTAAAAAAAAGACTAATGAAAATAAAAATACAACGTATCAAATCTTAGAGGATGAAGCAAAAGTAGTACTCAGGAAAATAAATAGTTGTAAATATCTACATTCAAAAAGAAGAAAGCTCAAATCAATAACCTGACATTAACAATAACATATACATTGAAGAATTAGAAAACTAAATCCAAAACTAGCAGAAAGAAGAAAATAATAAAGACTAAAGATAAATGAATTAGGGAATAGAAAAACAATAGGAAACAAATTCAATAAAACCAAAAAGATGCTCCTTTGAAAGATTTTTAAGAAAATAAACTTTTATCTAGACTGAGAAGAAAAAAAAAAGAGAAGATAAAGATAACTAAAATCAGAAATCAAAGTGAAGGCATTACTACCAACTTTGCAGAAACAAAAAGTTTTATAAGTGACTATTACGAATAATTGTATGCCAACAAATTAGATAATCAAGATGAAATAAATGAATTTCAGAAACACACGTTACCTAAAATGACTCAAGAAAAAAATAGAAAATCTAAACAGACCTGTAATAAGAGATTTTATCAGTACTCAAAAAACCTCCTAAGAAAGAAAAGTCAAAGACCAGATGACTTCACTGGTGCACCCTACCAAACATTTAAAGAATTAATGCCAATTCTTCTCAAACTTTTCCAAACAAGAGAAGAGAGAACACTTCATCATGTATTCTATGAGGGCTGCATTACGTTCACACCAAAGCCAAATAAAAATATCACACAAAAATAAATTCACTGAATAAATCTTATTAATATAAACGTAAAAAAATCCTCCACAAAACACACCAAATCCAAAAGCATATTAAAAGAATTATACATCATAACCAAATGAAATTATCCAAGGAATGGAATGGTACTTCAACATTAGAAAATCAATATAATATACTACTTTAACAGAATGAGGGAAAAAAAATCATGATTATTACACATGATGCAGAAAAGACATGTGACAAAATCCAATGCCCTTTGTGATTAAAAGAAGAAGAAGAGGGGCACCTGAGTGGCTCAGTCATTAAGCGTCTGCCTTCAGCTCAGGTCATGATCCCAGGGTCCTGGGCTTGAGCCTTGCCTGGAGCCCTGCATCGGGCTCCCTGCTCAGCGGGAAGCCTGCCTCTCCCTCCCACACTCCTGTGTTCCCTCTCTCGCTGTCTCTCTCTCTGTCAAATAAATAAATAAAATAAATAAATAAATAAAAAAGGAGAAGAAGATGAGGCTAGGAATTGAAGGGGATTTTCTTCATAGGATAAAGGGCATTGATGAAAAACCCCAGGTAACAATATATTTAGTGGTGAAAAAGTGAAATCGTTCTAAAAGGATCAGGAACAAGAAGGGACACCTGTTTTCACCATTCCTATTAAATATTTTACTGGAAATTCTAGCTAGAACAATTAGGAAAAATAAATAAGAGATGTCCAAATTGCAAAGGAAATAGTAAATCAATCTCCATTCATAGATGAAAAGATCCTACATATAGGAAAAAACAAGACAAAGAATCCACAAGAGAGCTATTAAAGTTAATAAATGAATTTATCAAAGTTACAGATTACAAGATCAACATATACAAATCAGTTGCAATCAGTAACAACAATCCCAATAGAAAATTAAGAAAACAATCTTATTTATAATACATATAAAAGATTCAAATAACTAGGAATACATTTCACAAAGGAGGTGAAAGTCCCATATACTGAAAACTACAAAACATTAGTGAAAAAAATTAAAGAAGACCTAACCAAATGGAAAGACATCTTACGCTCAGGAATCCTAATATAATACTGCTAAATTGATACTACTCAATGTAATCTACATATTCAACACAACTCCTATCAAAATTCCAATAGTCCTTTTTGCAGAAATAGGAAATCTGACCCTCAAATTTATGTGAAGTTTCCAAGTGCCCTGAATGGTCAAAACATTCGTGAAAAAGAAGAACAAAGTTGGAGGATTCACTCTTCCTAATTTCAAAACTTATTACAAGGCAACAGCAATCAAAACATTGTGGTACTTGTCATAAGGACAGATATACAGACCAATGGAGGAGAAGTTCGAGTTCATAAATCAACACATATATCTATGGCCAATTGATTTTCGGCAGATACCAAGTCCATTCAATAAGGAAACAATAGTGTCTTTTACAAATGGTGCTAAAACATCTGGATAGCTGTATTTTAATATGCAAAAAAACATGGACTCCTACTTCAGAGCACATACAATAATTAACCCAATATGGACAAATGGCCTAATATAAGGGCTAAAACTATAAAAATCTTAGAAAAAAATCATATGAGCAAATCTTCATGATCTTTGAGTTGGCAACAGATTCTTAGGACACCAAAAGCATGAGCAACAAACAAGAAACAGAAAAACTGAACTCCACTTAAATTAAAAACTGTTCATCAAAAAACATTATGAAGCAAACGAAAAAGGAACTTACAGATTGGGATAAAATATTCAAAAGTTATATATATAGTAAGGGTTAATGTCCAAAATATATTTTAAAACCTCCTACAACTCAAAAACAAAAATAACTCAATTAAAAAATGGGCAAAAGACTTTCATAGATATTTCTTCAAAAAAATACACACAAGTGGCCAATTATGACATGAAAAGATGCTTGACATCATTAGTCATTAGGGAAATGTTAATCAAAACCGCAATGAGATACCATTTCATACCTATAAGGATGCTGATAATTTCTTTTAAAAAATAAAAAATAGGGGTGGCCTGCGTGGCTCAGTTGGTTGAGCATCCAACTCTTGATCTGGGCTCAGGTCTTAATCTCAATGGTGGTGAGTTCGAGACCCACACTGGGCTCTGCACTGGGCATGGAGCCTACTTAAAAAATAATAATAATAAAATAAAAATAAATAAAAACTAAATGTTGGTGGAGATGGCAGAAATTGGGAATCCTTGTACATTGCTGGTAGGGTTGTAAAATGGCGAAGCCACTATGTAAAACAGTTTAACAGTTCTTCAAAAAGTTAAGCAGAATTATCATATGATTCAGCAACTCAATTCTTAGGTATGTACCCCAAAGAATTGAAAACAGGGACTCAAACAAAATATTTCTACATTTATGTTCATTACTATAGCCAAAAAGTGGAAACAAAAGTGTTCGTGAAAGACAACGGAGAAAAAAAATGTGATATACATATAAAATAGAATGTTATTCAGCCATGAAAAGGAATGGCGGTTTTTTTTTACATACTACAACATACATGAACCTTAAAAACATTATACGAGTGAAATAAGCCAGACACAAAAGGACAAAAATAGTATGATTCCACTTACATGAAATATCTAGAGCAGGCTAATTGATAGATATAGTAAGTAGATTTGAAGTTACTAGAGACTGGGGGAAGAGGGAAATGAATTATTGCTTAATGGTTAGAGTTTTTGTTTAGGGTGATGAAAAGTTTAAAAATACATAGTGGTCATGGTTGCATAACATTGTGCATGTAATTAATGCCACTAGTTTGTACACTTAAAATGGTTAAATTGAAAATTTCATAACATATACATACACACACACACACACACCACAATAAAAATATTTAAAATAATTTTTCACACAAACATGCTTGTGTATCTATGAAATCATTTTTAATGGATAGAGAAGAATCTTCAGGAGAGCGGGCATAGGGAATTGCACTATCAAGTGGATTTTAATTTTAACTTTATAATTTTGAACTTATTTTTATAAAGAAAATGGTATATTTATAACTTAAAAATATGATTTTTAAAACAAAACTGTATTTTGGATAATTCTGTGAGCCACAATATAGGTCATTTATTATTCGTATGCCATGAATTTAATGATAAAGAAAATGGAATTAAAAAAAAATTTCTACAAAAGTATCTATTCTGCTTTTATTATACTTTTATATTTATTGATATATGGTTGGTCTTTATTACTTTAATTTATTCAATGTTTACTGAGCATGTACTGAATGCCAAATCCTGTGCTGGCAATTTTCACATCTGGTACCTCATTAAGAAGGAAGTATGAGATATATATTGAGAATTTGATTTCTTACAAAATATCACTTGACTCTTCCATTCAGTCCCCAATATTGGCTAAATTTTCATTTTGACTCTGAGTTTCTATGAAGGTAGACAGGTTCAAAAGCTGCCACATAGACTCATGTATTAAAACTAAGTCATTCGGCCAATACCATTCACTGTGAGTTTTAGATAAATCTGACGTTTTCAAAATTTGTTTAGGATAACAAGAGAAATTGAGAAATCTCATACTGATTTGTATTGATTTGTAATGTTCTCTGTGGAAATTAAGGCACATTGTTCAGGAGGTAATAAATGTTCCACTTGAAAGAGGCCTTGTATGTTCTCAAAAGATACAGAGAGATTAAATTAGTCACCACCAATACTTGCACATACAGAATAGAGGCCAGGAGAAATGATTACTAGTTTAGTTTTCCTCTCACATAATAAGATGTATCATTAGAGTCAAACTCTTCTAAAAATAGAGTTTAAAGATTTTATTATTTATTTGAGAGCGAAAATGCATGTGCAAGCAGGGTGGGGAAGCAGAGGGAGAGGGACAAACAGGCTCCCTGCTGAGCACAGGCCTGGAGCAGGGCTAGATCCCAGGACCCCGAGGTCATGACCTGAGCCAGGACCATGAGGTTATGACCAGAGCCAAAGGCAGACACTCAACTGACTGAACCACCCAGGCATCCCTTAAAAACAGAGTTTAGAAAAAATTTAAGAGAATATAGTTTCACCTTCTTTTTTACAGAGGAGGACATGCAGATGCCAAGAGGGCAAGCTCAGAAGGCAGAATGAGGACACTAAGGCTGAATGTAGGAACCATGATGATTAACCACTCTTTGTTTATTTGTATTACATCCCTGTGAATATGTTCCTCACAAATTAAGAAAAACACAGCAAAGCTAAATGGGGTAGGAGTATCATAAGACATCTACGATTATTTTTTTAGGGGCACCTGGGTGGCTCAGTCGTTAAGTGTCTGCCTTCGGCTCAGGTCATGATCCCAGAGTCCTGGGATCCAGCCCTGCATCGGGCTCCCCGCTCCACGGGAAGCCTGCTTCTCCCTCTCCCACTCCCCATGCTTGTGTTCCTTCTCTAGCTATCTCTGTCAAAAAAATAAATAAAATCTTAAAAAAAAAAAAGAAATCTACGATTTTTTTTTTTATAGAACGTAAGTTGCATATACAATCTCTTCTGAGACACAGAGCATACATTCAAAGAAACATTAATATTTTTAACCATTTAGAACATCTTTCCATATCATGCTTTATTTCTAACAAAGATCACGTGTGCATCAGGTGTCTCCTCTGTTTGTTGTGGGCAACTCAATTCCTGGATTTAGGTTACTCTAGTCTTCCTTATTAGCAGGCACAGAATTAAATTGAGTGTGCAAAGAGAAAAAAAAAGACTAACTAGGGTTTGGTATGAGTAATTTTAAGTCCAATAATGCTAAATTATTTCTTTAGCTGTTATTCTAATAGTTACATAAAAGATGGGGAACTAGGTCTTGACACATTGTTCTGACTTCACAGTATCATGCAGTGTGGATCTAGGGGATGGTTTTAAAGTGACGAATCTCCTTGTGACAGCTAAATGCCAAGGCTGTGGTTCTGAAAATATAAAACCATTATTTTTTTTCTTTATCCCCTTCCCCGCTATTTTATCTTCTGCTTCTCCTGCCCAATTTACAAGATTCTAGGCTTCGAAGACACAGTGTGGAAAAAAAAAAAAAATGGCCTCAATGAGCACTGATTTTTATTATTCATATTTCATAAGGCAAAAATTAGGTGGCACTATTGTGTAGTAAATATAGCAAGAGGTGAATAAACAAATATAATCAGATTTTTAAAATTTGTGTGACCATCTCTAATATTAGTTTGCATAGATTTTCTTTCAAGGTGGAGGCTAAAAGCGCCAACTGAGGAGAGAAGATTTTCAGTGTCAGTGAAGTTAAAACATGTCAGCAGCAGTTCCTTCTGTGAATATTGTCTCACATGAAAGAAAGGATGGATTGAATTCATATCTGAAACAAGACAAGATTTTCCATCTGACCTCATTATGTGTTTCTCTGGAGTGCATCCCTGGGTTCTGCTGGAACCGCAATGTGTTGTGTGGAAACCAAATATAAAATAGCTCAGTACTGCCGTAACAGACGTTATCTTAATAAGATGGGGTATTTATTGTTTTGCCACAATCATCTCTTAACTCGAAAAGTCATAATGATGTGCCGGATCCCTTTGTTAAAGCAATGCCCTTAAGTGAAGGCATGTACTAATGAAAGGGTTTATGCTGCACGGCTGGAAGCAAAGATGAAGTAGCATTACTGTAGATCACAGGGATTTATATTGAGAATTTTTTATGGGAAGATTTTTAGAAACTCGACCGTTGTATTCTCATAAATAATTAAACATACAAATTATCACTGTTACAGTACAGCCAGTTTTCTTTTCTGTGAGCATTGGTAATCGATTCAAGAATATATTGCTTTAAAGGGATTTATAGCATTTTTCATTGTTCCTGATCATACTAGAAAATTATTCAGAGATCAGAAATAATAGAAAACTTTCCCCTAGATTAACCTTGTGCTCCAGAGAGAGAAATTCCCTACATGGCACCATATCATAAAGAAAGCCGTCTTGTTTTTTTGGTTTTATTTGTGCAAAGGCTTCTTTGTATATATGTGTTTGCATTTTCCATACTAATGGATAAAGAAACATGTCATTGTTTATATTATTACTCTGTGTATATATATATTTATATACATACATATTATGGTTTTATTTTTCAAAATATAATCAATGTAGGAAAAATATTATGACTTCCAAATCTACTACTATTAAAATATGTTTCCATACCCTCTAAGCTATCCCGTAAGTTAATTATCAGTATTACCTAAAAATTAATCAGTGGCAGTAAACTATTGAAAAGAGGTCATTACATACATCTCTCTGTATATAGATGAAGATTTAAATATAAAATCCATATAGTGATATGTACTATCTTGGTGAAATTAATATCAATCTATATCTATTTATACTTAATAATTTGACACAGTTTTAGTTTTTAGTTGCCATGGCAACTCATTGTTACATCGAAGTCCCTAAATTGTATGTTTCATAAAACAGTAAATACCAAACTATACAACCTAATAAATAGGTTAATTCGGACAAGTTTTGAGGACTTGATGGAATCATTTGGTCAATATATTCAGTATAGACTATAAAAGTTTCTAGCACACAATGAAACTTTTAAATTTACTACCTGAGGAAAATTCATCTTTTAGAAACAAAGACTATGTGATGTGTGACATGTTTATTTCATGTAGAAATAACTAGTTTATTAAAAAGTGGACATTTCTGAAATGCACAGTGCATCCCAGGCATTTTGCTTAATTCTGGGAATGCAGAGATTAAGTATTTGACAGGAGGTCACCTGTCAAATACCTAGAGTGGAGCAGTTGTGAGAAACTAAATTAAAAATTTACATATGCAATAGCCCACCTTCTAGAAGTGGCACCTAATCCCCCTACCCTTGAGACACAGTGGCTGGCTTCCAAATAATAAGAGAAAAAAATAGTAACTTTGCAGTGGAGAAACCTGACAAACATGACCTTAACCTAGCAATGAAAGCTAACATTGTCAGGGATGTCCCGTAGATATCATTTCTCTCTGACACTTGATTAAGAAGGGATTTTCACCCTTCAGGTATTCTTCCAAAAATTTCTAACCCCAAACTAGTCTGAGAAAAACACTGGATAAATCCTAGATTGGCTGACAGTTCTATAGGATACCTAGCCAGTATTCCCCAAGACTGTCAAAGTCATGACAAACAAGAAAAGCCTGAAATGTTTTCACAGACCAGAGGAGGCTGGGGAGCCATGACAACTAAATGCAATGTGGTTCTCTGGATTGGATCTAGAACAAAAAGAGAACATTCAGAAAGACTGGTAAATACAAATAAAGTCTAGAGATCAGTTAAAAAATAAAACAATTTACATATAATTTTAAAGTCTAACAAAGTGCTCTAATTTATTAGACAAGAGGAACTGTGGTTTCATCAACGGCAAGTCAATTATAAACTATTTAATGGTCAAGAATGAGCACAACTCAGCATTCCACATAGCCAGGCCAGTGTCACACAGCAAGAACAGTGTCAGAGATTACAACATGTGAATATATAATAAAAGATCTTAAAAAATCATCAGCCAGTGGTTTGCAAACTATTTTCTGCAGGACACTAGAAACTCCCGAGAGGGTAGTACAGATCAGTGAGAAGGCATGGCATTAGCCATGGCCCCATCTCTAATTCAACTACACTAATATGGAGTCATGTAATATTTATCCATGGTTTAGAACAAAACAGAAGAAAATCGGTATGTGGATCAGAAATCCAGGTAAGTGCTTATTCACCTGTATGTATAGCTTATTCACCTATTCATGTAATAGGTACATGAATCTTAGGGCATCTTATTAAAAGCAGACTCTAATTCAATAGATCTGGGATGGGGCCCAGGATTGTGCATTTCTTTCTTTCTTTTTTTTTTTTTTTAAAGATTTTATTTATTTATTTGACACAGACAGAGACAGCGAGAGCAGGAACACAAACAGGGGGAGTGGGAGAGGAAGAAGCAGGCCTCCCGCCGAGCAGGGAGCCCGATGTGGGACTCGATCCCAGGACCCTGGGATCATGACCTGAGCCGAAGGCAGTCACTTAACCAACTGAGCCACCCAGGCACCCAGGATTGTGCATTTCTAACAAGTAATACATATCCCACTGTTTGTCAGACAACACCTTAAGTGGGGAGGGAGATCTAAGATCAAATTTTTCAACTATTTTCTTATCCGTAAATTTCACAGAGGAAAGTTTGCTATTACCTTTTAATGAGTTTTGCGAACTTGACTAAAATACAACAATCCTTCATAGTTAGCTAGCTTTGGGTTGGATAAATTAGGAAAGATGGTTTTCTGAGCTATAGCCCTGTTCATTCCTGATGCCTTTGTACCCCTAATCTCACTCTTGTTTATTGTAACAACTCCCAGACCCTTGACCTTATCCAGCCAACTTCTCTAGACCATGTTCTCATCCATCTCATTGTATGACCAGTCATTTTAACAATGAGACATTCTCATGCCAATTACATTTTATTATATGCCATTCCAAGCCCAGTCTCAGGCAGTATGAACTATGAATTACATCTTTATAAAAAAAGAAAAGAAAGTGAATATTTGGGATTTTTACAAACTCATGCTTTTATATTTCATGTGGGCATTGGCCTCACACTTAAAAATGTTGACTTCATGTTGACTCATTACATTGCCCATAGGGTTGTTCCAAGCTTTCTCTACCCTCAAGGGCCAAATTTTATTTCAAAACATTTAACACTCAGTCTTATTTTCTGCTTCTCAAGACTGAGATTCCTAAGCTCCAAAAATATTTCTCTCAATCCAGATACTCCCTCAAATTACTGAACAATACATTTCCTTCAGAACTATACAGACATCCAATCAGTTTTGAGTATCACTATTTGTCCTTGACTGAAATTGTTCTCCACAAAGTCACCAACCACCATGTACCAATTCCAATGACATTCTCTTTGCTCAATTCAGCATCTGACACCAGTGGAGAGAGGCTTTTAGGAATATTTGCGGGTTTCTCCAATTTCGTATTTCTTGGAGAGAACCCAGTTCTATTTGTTTTCCCCTACTTTTACTGGAAAAGACAGTAGTTTGCAAAAACGATTTTGACCTCTAAAATCCAATTACCTGGTTTTGATTCTTTACCATTTTTTGGCTTTATGATTTTGAGCAGGTTGCTTCACTTTATGCACTTTAATGTTTTTATCTATAAAATCATGACAATATTGGCTTCTAGCTCACATGGTTGCTTTATGGATTAAATAAGTTAATATACATAAAATGACTAGAATTGTGTCTGAGAGTCAGTGCTGGATAAATGTCAATCCTATTATCTCTCTGCAGCAGCTCTTTTGGATAGTTTATCTACCCTCATTTCATCAACCATCTGCATACAGCCATCTCACCTCTGTGTGTATTTCTAACTCAGTTTCTCAGTATCACCATAGTGACATGTGAAGCTGGACAATTCTTCATCGTGGGGAGCTGTCCTGCACATAACAGCATGGTTAGCAATATCGCTAGCTTTTACCCACTAGAAGTCAGTAGTAACCCTGGTTTTAACACAAAAAATAATGGTCTCCAGATGTTGTCAAATATCCTCTGGGGATCAAAATCACCCCTAGGTGAAAACTTTCTGTCTAAGGATATCTTTCTACGGATGTCTCTTTGTTGCCTCAACATATGTCCAAAGGTGAATTTACCATGTTCTTTCTAGACAAGTTTTACATATTGTCTTACCTACTTTTCTAAGTAACCAAGATAGAAAATACATAACAACTTTTATTTTTCTCTCTCTTGCTTTCTACAGTTAATCTAGTAAATTGTGTTAAATATGCAATTCCAGTATTTTTTACCATTTAACTCCATGTAATCCCACTCACACGTACCAGAATTGGTCTCTCATTCTTTCAACAGAGTTATGCCAACACCCACCCAGTGGTAGATGTACTCTAGTGACAAGAAGACAAAGATCCAATCATGGACCTTATGTTCTTGTGGAGGAAATAGGTAATGAACAAGTAAACAGATAAATGATACATAAGGCAAATAAAGAAGGGTAAGGGGATGGAAGATGAATGAAAGATAATGTTTTCATGAGGGTATTAATAAGGGCATCTTGGAGAAGGTTGTATTACAGCTCCTCCTGTGAAGAATCTGATAATGCAAAAATTTGGGGATGGCAGCCACAGAAAGACTTGGGGTGGCAATGAACTTGGCATTTGTGAAAAAGAGCAACGAGTTCAGGGTGTTGGCAATTACTCAATGTGTGGGGTGTTTGAACAGGTTAGATTTAAAAAGAAAGACAAGAACAAGATTCTAAAATAAATACACCAGCAAAAATTCCTACATGTTGAAAAAAAATGCAGAGGAGATGAATCTAAGCTGACGAAATTTTACTAAGTCATTTGATTTCTCTGATTTTCATATTTTTAACTATTTTGAGTTTTTAGCTGACTGTAAAACTTAATTATGCATTGTGTTGGGGATTGTGTATAACATGTGAATATATTTAACCAAATATATTCATGTATTTTATAAAAATTCTCCATTTTAGAAGTTATACTCAACTTCTAGTTTAGAAGAAAGCCAACATTCATGTTAAAGTTCATCAAATTTAGACAATTCTGTAAATAAGTATACATGCTAAGATATTTCAAAAGCATTTAAAAGGCATAATATTTTCATATAATTATGACAGCATTAAAATTCTCCATGAAAAACATGTGAGTTTTAGTCTAATGTTATTAAAGTTAGCTTTAAAAATCTAAACTATGAGACCAGAGTCATGATTTAAATATAGCAATTACACATGGCACTGATGTTCTGTAAGTCTTTAACATGTAACATAATTTTTAGGATTAGCATAGTCCAAAAAATTAGCTCTGAATGCTAACAGTGCCCGAAACAACAGCTAAAATTAAGGGTGTGTCAATGTTTTGCCTTCCAAACTTATATTTTGTGCCCCTTCAAACTCTCCTTGTCCCTGCTTTAAGAGTTTATTACCTAAACCATTAAGTACAATACAATACAATTAATTAATTAAATACAATTAAAAAACCTGCCTGGGATAAATTTTGTTAAATCTTTTTGTTTATTTGTCTTTGTTCTGTAGTTATTGTTTTGTTATCTTTGCATTTTAGACTTGAGACATCATTGAAGAGTTGCGTGTGTTCAATTTCTACAGACAGAGGGGTGAGTTAAGGATAGAGTGGCAGACCTAATTTAGAAATCTCCTCCTTTTGTATACTTAAGTTAAACCCTTAACTCAATTCTAACATCGAGTTTTTTATTTACAGATGCCCTCATTAGCCGTCTTGCTGTGGAGACAGATACCTTCTTTGCTTCTATTAGTCCCCACCAGATTAAATTAGTCGCATCAAGGCACTATTCCACCTCCATTGGAGCTAGTGCTATGTAGCAAAACAACAGTGGTAGGGAGTGAATGGTTATCAAGAGAAAGTTTACTTTCAGTGTTAAGAATTAATTTGGCTGAATTGGTGCAGTGAAAGTGGTAAACACAATCCCCTCACTGTTGTTTGTCAGGGTGTGTTATATCACCCTGGATTGCTTTGTCAATAATCTGCCTGGCCTGCAAGCTAAAAATCTAAGATTGCTTGGATGACTGACAGGCTGGAGATAGCCGATAATTCTAAGGAATTGGAGGTGTAAAATCTTCAAGGACCATGTCTACAGTATAAATGCCAGGGTATCTCCACATCACTCTGTACTTACAAAGGCAACAGCATTGTTAATGGCAGCCTGTCTGTCCATCAAGTTTGCTACCGGCGGATTTATCCCTTTTTCACTCCTTATCTTTCTTTGCTGTGTTTATTTCAAAACCAGCTGCAGAATAAATTGCCTCTTGTCTTCACCTCCTACACTGAGTACAATGATATGTTCTGTAAAGCTTAAAATCATGGTGTTTTTCAAGCACTCCTTTTTCAGAACACTGACTTCTAATTTTGTTTGTTTATGAATATGTATTTTTTTTCTTCCTATGGAGGTTTTTAGTAGAACACTAAAAATGACTCTTATTTACTTGGTGAGTGCTCAGGCTCCAGATAAAGGTGGGTATATGTTATCTCATAGAGAAGAAATAAATAGAATTAAGATAACCATTTTGCTATTGTCTTGAATAATTCATTAGATCCATTCTCTTTTAATCAAATCATTAAAATTAGTAAACAGCCTAATAATTTGGAAAAATAAATATATTATACACAAATAGAAATTTGTATATAAATAGAAATATATTTCTAATAAACAGTTTTCAGAATTTAATAAAGTGTAATGTATCCATCCTTTATACACATCTACCCATTTGCAATTTTCCAACTTATGACTGAGAGGGGAAAAATAGGGTTGTATGTAGTCGGGCAGATTTAAAGTTCAAAATTAGAGTTTATATAAAATACCCAACTTTTACTTTAACCCAAACCCTTCTGTTCTGCTGGCAGGAGTGAATGGGCCAATCACTTTGGACATTTTTAAGCTTACTAAAGATGATTATGCATGTACTTTATGAACAACCCCTCTCCCAAAGATACACCAATATACATTTACAAAAGGACATGTAAAGCACATGAGCAATCAGTCATAAAAGCCAAAATATGTACGCAAAACATATACACAAAATATGTATGGTGAGTGTATACAACTTTTTAATATAAATAAAATAAAAACCACCTAAGTGTTGATTAACACTAGAGTGGATAGACTGGGCTGTACATTTCTTAATCCAATGAAATACTATATGGCAACAAAAGTCAAGAAACTGCAGCTATGCGTAACACATAGCCAAATCTCATGAAGAATGCTGAGCCAAAGAAACCAGATGTACACTCCATGATTCTGTTCACCTGAAGTTCAAACCTAGTCATAACTAATGAGCTAGCAGGGACACTTGGGACATGGGTTGGGCATGAGACAATCCCAGGAATCCTGTTTCTTTACATGGATGCTGGTTACGTTAGGTTTGCTTATTTATTGGGTTAAAATTCATCAAGATGTACCCTTATTATTTGTGAACTTTTCCACACCTATATTAATAGTTCAAAAAGTTCAATATTTAAAAAGTGTCCCTATTTTTAGAGGGTGTTTGCAACTACATACTACAGTATAATTATCAGGCATCTCCCATATTCTCTCTAAATGGTGTTTCTTGGTTATTTGCAAAGGGAGATACAAGTAAGAAAAAAGGGAATGCAGATTTTAGATAAAGGTAATAATCTGTGAAAGGTAACCATGTAACCAAATTGGTGTGAGTAACAAAGAGTTCTCTGTTACGTTGACATTTAGCACCCCCCCCCACACACACACTCACTTGTGTATATTTAAGTGAATACTGTGGCCTCATAAATTGGTAAGCAATGAAGGCAACATTTATCAGTCATTATTTTGCAACATAAAAAGTTCTTGAATTTTCTAATTATTTTATAGGCAGTCATTTTTATTTGGACTGGATATTCTATGCAGTATCAGAAATAGCATTCATTCATTCTTCATTCACTCCCAATATCTTTTTGAGAAAGATTGTGCTAGGGCCCAGAATATGAAAGACGCAGACTCCTTGCCTTTTCATGGAACACAATGATCTTTTTTTTTTTTTTTTTTTTTTTTAATTTATTATCTCAGAGAGAATGGGAGACAGAGAGCATGAGAGGGGGAGGATCAGAGGGAGAAGCAGACTCCCCGATGAGCAGGGAGCCCGATGTGGGACTCGATCCCAGGACTCCAGGACCATGACCTGAGCCGAAGGCAGTTGCTTAACCAACTGAGCCACCCAGGCGCCCCACAATGATCTTTTTTCTTTTTTCTTTTTTTAATAAACCTGTCAGCTCTACCTATCAGTATTTTAAATGCTGACATCCATTGATGACTGAAGATGACCAATGGTTTGTTTATTTATTTATTTATTTTTTTAAAAGATTTTAGTTATTTATTTGTCAGAGAGAGACAGAGAGCACAAGCAGGGGGAGCGGCAGGCAGAGGGAGAGGGAGAAGCAGATTGCCTGCTGAGCAGGGAGCCAGATGCGGGGCTCGATCCCAGGACCCTGGGATCACGACCAGAGCTGAAGGCAGATGCTTAACCATCTGAGACACCCAGGCGCCCGACCAATGGTTTATTATTAAAGTATAATCCTTAAGAGGTACATTATGTAGCTTGGGCTGCTATAACAAAATTCCACAAACTATGTGGCTTAAACAATAGACATGTACTGGACACTTCTAGAGGTGAGAAGCTGAAGATCAAGGTGCTTACCGATTTGGTTTTTGGTGACAGCCCTCTTCCTGGCTTGAAGATGACCAAATTCTCATTGCATCCTCACACAGCTGAGAAAAAGATACCTAGCTGTCTGGTCTTTTCTTCTAAGAGCACTAATCCCACCATGAGGACCCCACCCCCATGACCTCAACTAAATCCAATTACCCCAAAGGCCCCATCTTAAAATACTAACACATTGGGGTTAAGGCTTCAACATATGAATTGCGGGGGAGGGATAAAGACATTCAGTTCATAACAAGAAGCAATTATTTGGTGATGACATATTTTAAAAGAAGACCTTTCCCTGTCTGAGGCTCCTGCCTTTATGTCACTGTCCTCCCCCCCCTTCCTTGCCTTTCTGTCTTCAACAATGACATTAAAAAAATAGTAAAGAATATATTTGCAAATTTTAATTCATTTTATACCTGTGACAGTAATTAAGCAGGCAAATTCATTAGTATCATTACCACAAGACTTTTCTCATTACCCTTGCTTTGATATAAAGTAAATGAACAATTACAATAGAAATCTATTATCAAAATTGTCTTGTAAGTAAAAAATGATTTTATTCTTCAGAATGATGTCATCTCAAATTATCAGATTAACTGGAAGATGTAGTTTCTGGACTCTAAAACTTGCATTGATTTTTAGTTAATATTTTGTTATAAAAAACAAAGTATCATTATGAATCTGTTATTTTCAAAGTTTTAATAACTATTTTTTTTTAATTTTATTTACTTATTTGACAGAGAGAGACACAGCAAGAGAGGGAACACAAGCAGGGGGAGGGGAGAGGGAGAAGCAGACTTCCCATAGAATAGGGAGCCCGATGTGGGGCTGGATCCCAGGACCCTGGGATCATGACCTGAGCTGAAGGCAGACGCTTAACGACTAAGCCACCCAGGTGCCTTTTAATAACTATTTTTAACATAAAAATGTTTTAGGAACATTTACCCTTTCCATTTCATCTTGAACAAACTTCTCTTTCTGGTAGAGCTATATTTATAACGACGTCAAGTTAGATTCATCTATGACTCATTTCGTAGTGTTAACAATTCTACTTCACCATTAAACCAGCCATAATCACTTAATATACTTAATGTCTTAAATAATGTTTGGCTGTATCTCATCAATGCCAAACAAACAAACAAAAAAGTCAGAATGTTTGGATTACATGGCTTTAAACATCCAAGTGTTGGAAGATGGAAAATATAATGTGCATTTAAATATCTGTTGCAGTATAATCAGAGGAGATCTGAAGCAAGCCTTTTAGTAACAAAAGTTTTTTTTTATCTGAATTGTTTCAGAATTCATGCTATAGCATGTCTGTCTACTGACTAAACACTGAAGACAATGGTTTTTCTTTTTCTCCCTTGGGATTTCAGCATGTTGTAGAGTATCTTGGGAAGGTGCCATCACCATGAATATGACAAAAGTAGTAATTTCAAAGCAGTGGCTCCGGAAGACACAATCAGTTGGATGTAGGAGGAATTGTTAAAAAAAAATCCAAATTGTTATCTCCACTATTCCTATGAATGCTAGCAGGTAATAATGGCTGGTAAGACTTAATAAAGGATATAGAAGAGCATTCTAGGTGAAAGAACACAATATACATATATAAGGAGATGACAGATGTGTCCAAAGAAATTTGATTAGACCAACTGGGCAAATAAATAGAGCTAATTTAAGAGAGTAAAAGAAAAAGTATAAGTTGAGGAGAGATACAGTTTCAGAATAAATTTAGCCAGAGAGAAACTATTGAAAATATCTCAGTATAAATCTGACCTAAAAATGGTATTTTCAGGTGTTCATCTAAAGACATTCAACAAAGGGAATGAACTATCAAGGGAAGACATGAGTCGAAGGAAGACTTTTAAGTAGCTATTGCTATACCACAGACTAAAAGTGACTTACAAGGGCCTGAGCAATGTTCATGTTAGCTGAATAAAAGACTAGAGAAAATTTAAGACCAGTTGACTGAATTTAAGACTAAAGCTTGTTGACTTGTATGTGTTAAGAATAATTTTTTAAGGAGTATTTATTATAAGAACTAGGCAAAGTAATACGTACCGTTGTGGATACCATACAAAATATTTCAAAATATATGAGAAATATTGAACTTTTTGTACTTCCATTATGTAGAAAATGTGCCACCATACTACCTTTATGGTTTATGATTCATGAAATATTTTAACCATATATAATTATTTCATAATAATATTATAAATAAATCCCCACTTGAATAGACTCTATGATGAGTACCAATAAACCAATATAGTCAAATCCGCCCTGTAACAAATCACATTGCAGTGACCTTGAGCAAGCATGCCTGTTTAGGCTTTATTTCTTCATCTATAAATTGGTGACAATAATGGTATTTACCTCTAGGGTTTTATCAGTTATTACTCAGCAGCTTTGAGAATCAACTGGCATTTTTAGCATGATACTTGGAAATCTGCTTTGCCAGATCACTATCTTATACTCAAAAGCAGTTAATAATTCTGCCAATTGTTTTACTATAAAACATGGGCCATCAATCTTTTCATCTTCCAATAGCAGTTTACCCACTGAGTTTTCAACCTCCAATAACAATGACCTTGTTCCTTTACAGCTTTTACTCTACCTCATTCCAAAGCAAATGTTACATAACAGGTTTTTGTAAGGGACCAGCCATTTCCTCAAAACTTGAAGCAAACAGAGTTTATTGCTTTCAGATGGTGAGTTGGATCCAAACTGGACTCAGCTAGGACTGTTGGGCTTTATTCTCCTAGAGGGTCTTTCTTCTTTAAGGAGATTAGACCAGGTTTCTTCACTTTGTGGTAATACCAGCAGTCTAAGAGGGCAAGCTCCAATGTCCCAGTGCTTTTCAAGTCTCTATTTCTATTCCCTATGTTAATAACATACTGTTCAAGTAAGTCACACTACCAAAGCTAGAATCAATATTAGAAGGGACTACAAAAGAGAATGCTATGTTTAATTGGGGGCCATAACTGAACCAAAATATCACAATTGCTTATTGTGTGAGATTAAATGAAATAATGCATAGAAAGGTATTAGCATATGCCTAATAAATAATAGGTATTAAATAAATGTTAACTACTATAAAAACTTAGTGATAGTTTCCATGATTATGTATTTTTTCTACTGTCAATCTCACCAAGGAGCTATTTTACTTACTCTTTATGAACTTGTTTTAACAGTGTTCCTGTGGATTGCCCCTGTTCTTAAGCCAAAACCCATCTTGACTCAAGACTTGGTACTTGGATACAGCTTCTAAAGTAATTTCAGTTTTCAAAAATGTATCAATAAAAATTAGATATTTTACTGAGGATTCCTTAGGGTAATAGAAAAGAATATTTACACTATACACCACATCAAAGAAACTTAAATTTCCCTTAGAATTTCCTATTCTCCCCAAATTCTTCTCTCCTATCATCTGCTTTATCTCCTCTCTAATAGGCCCCCAAATCCCTTCCCTTTGCCTAAACAATTCAGCTCCCATCCTTACCATTTATCCATTACTCAGGTAGACAAAAGTCAGATTGGTAACCTTAATTAAAATCATATCTTTCTCTTTTCCAATATGCCTCCAGTCATATCTCTCTAATCTTTCAAGGAGAATAGGAAAAAATCTCAGAGTTTCAAGTCAAATATTATTTAAAATAAAGAAAAACCAATTTAAACAAAAAAATGTTAAGAATTAGACTAACACAATGCATCGCTGGTGCTAAGGATACAGAGACAAAAAAGATAGTTCCACCAAAATTATTAGTTTTCATGTCTGTCTTTTCAGCTGACCATAAACAAAAACACTAAGATAAATGAACCAACACTTACACATTCAAAGTGCTTCAGGAGCACAGAGTAAGAAGGAAGCATCTGGAAATGTCAGCAATATGAGTTCTTACTCCAAATAGATCCAGCATCATTGTGTTGATAGTGTCACACACAGTGCTTTCCTGAAACTCTCTACTTATTATAAGTGTTTTCTTCTGTGCTTCTCTTTTTCACTCTCTCTCTGAACTTGAACTAATTGCCCCTGCTGTATTCCAACTGTAGACCCACTTTTGATCCCTGACACAGAATCAAGCTCACAGTTTCCACGTTCACACCTGCTATTCCCCTTTCCTTCAAATACACCATTTATCCTGACAGTAAGTAAACTTACCTGGGGAAATATTCCTTGTGGAACTGTAGTTTGTCTTTCAGATTATCTGAAAGATGAAATTTTAAGTTCTCCTTTGATACTAAACATAGGTTTTCCTTCCATGAAAAAGCTTAGAATGTACCTTTTTATTTCAAGTGGAAAACACATTGGGGTGATGACAGTAAGCAGCGTTTAAGTTTATATACAGAAAATGCTTTGAAAATGCCTATCTTTTTATAGCAAGTCTGATATAAAGGATAATACTGCTCAAGAAATGTTACAAAAATGGCCTCTATGTGCTTCGAAGTGAGAAAGACATTGACTGTTGGAATAAATCCTAGGTCAATCAAATCCTTGTTTTATTTATTTATTTTTCTTTTTAAGGAAAAATAAAAGAATAGAATTGAGAAACTCTACCAGCTAAGCAAGTTTGTTTGGTTTTTGGTTTGGGGTGGGTTTTTTTGTTTTTTGTTTTGTTTTGTAAAACACTATGACTTCTAGACAAAGTAATCAGCATCAGTTTGAGGAAGGAGAGATTTTTGTAAGATATATCTAATGAAGTTCCAGGTATTAGATGGATTTAAAGTGACACAAAAAGCTATTAACAAAACTGTTCTTTGTTGAAGACATTCAATAACTAGATTGTCTATAACAAGATTATCTTGTGAGATAAACCCCACATTTGGACTATGATAAAATAGCATGGTGATAAACTATAGAGGCAAGAGTGTGAACAAATTGATATGGAAGGTCAAAATAGTATGTTCCTCTATATTCATAAATTTCCATTTCTGTGTGCTTTCTATGTTACTTAAAATCACTCAACTTATTTGTATACTCACTCTTATTAAGCCATTTACTTCAGACTTTACAGGACTTAAGACTATAAACTGAAAGCAATTCTTCCCTCCTCTCTCAGTTTCTCACTAAAAGTTAAATGACGTATACTTCTTATCATATGTTATGAAGTTGGGGAGCTCGACTCAATTTTTCACATATTTTAACTGCAATTTCATATAAGAATCAGCCATCAGTAAAGGGGAAACAGACAAATATTCTAATGTCTATGAAAATTTTAATATGAAGTTGAGGGACTGATCCATTAACTGTCAGAATGCTTGTAACTTTACACCATACACAAAAATAAACTAAAAGTGGATTAAAGACTTGAACATAAGACCTGAAACCATACAACTCCTAAAATCAAACATAGGTGGTAAGCTCCTTGACATTGGTCTTGATGATGATATTTTGGACTTGACACTGAAAGCAAAGGCAATAAGAGCAAAAATTAAAAAGTGGGACTTCCTCAAACTCAAAAGCTTCTTCTGTACAGTAAAGTAAACCATCAAGAAAATGAAAAAGAAACCTATCAAATGGAAGAAAATATTTACAAATTCTATATCTAATAAGGGGTTAACACCCAAAATATATGAAAGCACTCCTACAACTCAACAGCAAAAACTAATAATCTGATTAAAAGATGAGCAGATGATCTGAGTAGATACTTTTTCAAAGAAGACACACAGATGGCCAACAGGTACATGAAAAAGTGCTTAACATCACTAATCATCAAGGAAATGCAAATCAGACACACTATGAGACATCACTTCATACTTGTTAGAATTCTATCATCAAAAAGATAAGAAAAAATAGGTATTAGAGAGGATGTGGACAAAAGTAAATGCTTGCAGTGTTGATGGGAAATTGGTACAGTCACTGTGGCAACCAGTACAGAGGATCCTCAGAAAATTTAAAAATGGAATTACTGTCTAATCCAGCAGTTTCATTTTTGGGTACTTATCCAAATGGAGCAAAAAGATAAGTCAAAAAGATATATGCACTCCCATGCTCATTGTAGCATTATTCGCAAGAGCCAAGACATGAAAACAACCTAAGTGTCCAGTGATAGATGGATGAATAAAAAAAAGTTGGCACGATACACATGCATGCACCCATGCACACGCACACACACACACACAGAAGAATATTATTCAGACATTAAAAAACAAGGCAATGAAGCCATTTGTGGCACCAGGGATAGACCTTGAGGGCACTATGCTAAGTGAAAGAAGTCAGAAAGAGATAAATAAAACTGTACATGTGGAATGTAAAGAACAATAACAACAACACAACAACTTATAGACGCAAAGAACAGTTCAGTGGTTGCCAGGGGCAGGTGGTGGGGGTGGAGGATGGGCAAAATGGGTGAAGCTGTTCAACAGGTACAAATGTCAGGTTATATGTTCGAGGGAAATAATGTACAGCAGTGTAACTATAGTTAATAATAATGTATTATATACAGTGCCCCTGGTTGGCTCAGATGTTTAGGCATCTGCCTTAGGCTCAGGTCATGCTCTCCAGGGCCTGGGATCAAGCCACACATTAGGCTCCTGGCTGGCTCAGCGGGGAGCCTGCTTCTCCCACTCCCCCTGCTTGTATGCTCTCTCTACTTCTCTCCCCCAAAGGAATAAATAAAAGCTTAAAAAAGTAATTATATATTTGAAAATTGCTAACAGACATCTTAAAAGTTCTCTTCACAAGAAAGAAAAAATTCCAACCCTATGGTAGTGGATATTAATTAGATTTATTGTAGTGATCCTTTTGTAATATGTACATGTATCCTATCACTATGTTGTACACCTGAAACTCATATATGTCAATTACATATCGACTGAAAAAAAAAGAACTGAAGAACTCAGTTAAAAGATGGACACTACTAGATGTAAAGGCTCTTTATGAAGCTACAGTATTCAAAACAATGTGATATAGACGCGCAATAGGCAAAGCCAGCAGTGCAGTAGAACTAAGTGTCTAGATTTAGATCCACACGCATATAATCATCTAAGTCAAAGCAAAATTACTAACACCATAAACAGTCTGCAAGATAAATGATGCTTAATCAAAATTTCTGTTTAGGAAAAAAAGAAGTATATTTTAAATTCTACCTCACAGAATACACAACAATCACGAAGACGGACCACAGATTTAAATGTGAAAGGTCCAACAATAAAACTTCTAAAAGATAACATACAAAAATATGTTCATGACCTCGGAGTAGGCAGAGACTTCTTAAAAAGACATTTAGCCATGAAGAGCACTAACCCTAAAGGAGATGCTTAGTAAGTTGAACCGCATTGAAATTAAGGTGTCATTTTCATTAAAAAAAAAAAAAAAAAACCAGCAAATGCAAATGCCAGGTATAGAGTGGAGAAAGTATTCTGCACTACATAAACACGAGCTAGGATTTGTATCCCACACGTAAAGAACACATCCAGTAAGAAAGGACAGATAATGGTAAAAAAAAAAAAAAAAAAGACTTGAAAAATAGAGGAGGCTCAAGTTGCCAGGATGCATATAAAAGGTGACCAACTGAATTAGTTCTCTAAGAAGTGCAAATACCTGTGATCTACCACTACACACCCATGAACATGGCTAAAAGGACTTGACAATACCAAGAATGGAGAGCAAGTGGAATGCTCATTAAATGCTGGTAGAAGTGTAAACTGGTACAAACACTTTCAGAAAACTTACAGTATCCACTAAATCATTACCTCTGATCCATTATTTAAAAACTGTTGTATAATATATGAAGTATATCAAACAGTTTCAAAAAATAATACCATTAAATCAATGTAAACATTTTATGGATGTTGATAAGTTTTTAGAATTTAGTGAACATCACAAATTTCAAAAATGTTAAAAAAGAGAGGAAAATATAACAATTAAAAATAACCTACTAGTATCTATTAACATCTTAAAATATTTCCTTCCAAGATTTTTTTCCAATTGGAGAAATATTCCATTATAATGTTTACTTTAAAAATTATGATCATTCAGTAACTTTACACATAGTGATGTATCTGGTTTTCATCACGTTTATACTTTCTGAGAGTATTTTATGTGTTTATTATTCTATTTCGGATATTTATAAAACTTACCTATTTTAAAATGTGAATAAAAATATTAGTGGAATTACACAATACAGAGTACAAACATTTTAAAGCTATGTGGCATTTTATAAAATTATACTTCATTAAGTTTACACCAATTTTTATGCCACTCAGCAATGTATGATAGCATGTTCTCAGCACTCTAACCATAAAAAAACACCCAATTGCTAGTGATATATTTTTATTTACATTTTTTTCTTCGAAATAAGACTGTTTTTGTGACCCTTTATAGCTTACTTTTATCTTTTGAGAATGATCAATGTTCAATTTACTCACTGGTGGTTACTATTGTTATGTAAATAACTAGTGTGAGTCCTTTACAAATTATGGATATTCATCTGTCCTGTGATATTTCATGTAGGTTTTATTTCTCAATTTGTGGTTCTTTTTACATTTTTTTAATGTAACATAGTTGTAGTGGCTTATTACTGTCTCACCTTAGTTAGGCTGGAAATGTTTCCTTAAAATTCGCTGTCCTGTATGGCTCTAGATTCATAGTGGCTGCAAAAGAAATTTGTCTGAATTTGGAAGGGCGAAGTGAAGCAGTGGTCACATTTTTTTTTTAATCCTCCCAAGATTAGTGTAGAATACCATGCCTTGTGGCATGTCACACTCACCAATCTGAGGTCTCACTTTGGTGTCATAGGAGCCTCCTTCCAGCTTCTTACATCCCTGGGCCAGGTGAGGATGCAGGTCTGTGGTAAAGGGCAGTAGCTGCTCCCGCATGGTTCCCCCGCACTAGCTGGAGACACAGAGACAATGATGTTGGCTCTAGTTCATCCGCTGCTGGTCTGACTGATACCTAATGGCTAATAGCAAATGACTTCACTCTCAATATCAGATGCAGAAACAACAGCATCACAAGGATGCCTCTTCCAATTTCCATAATTGTGTAACTTCTAGTCCTTATACGAAATCCCTTACTCTGTATCACTAATGTTGTTTTGCTTCTTTAATAAAACCCCAACTGATAATGAAAACTTCTAGGTATGTGCTATCCAAAAGAGTAACTACTAGCCACATGTGGCTATTGAGCAACCTGAAATATGGTTAGTCAAAAATGTTCTTTATCTGTAAAATACACACAAAATTTCAAAGGTAAGTAAGAAAAAAATAAGGAAAATATCTTCTTAATAATTTTTATACTGACTACATGTTGAAATGATAGTATTTTGGATATACTGATTTAAATAAAATAAATTATTAAAATTAAAAATTTTGTTTTTAAACATTTTTAAAGTGGCTACTAAATATTTCATCAGTACAGAAGTAGCTTGCATTTGTGGTTTTCATTCTACTTCTATTAGACAGTAATATTCCAGAGGAGCAGAACCTTAGGAGTAAGTTTTCAGAATTGACTCTAAGATATCTGGAATTGGCCTCATATCTGGTAAGACTAAAGGTATGGATGTTTCTATTTTTATTGGTGAAGGGAATACACATAGTCTAGGGAAAACATTGGTAAATCAGATATTTAATGATCACCTGTAAATATCTGTAATAAAGTATGTACAGAAGACAACGCTTTGGGAAACCAAGTTGTTAATGATATAGAACATTATAGTGAAAACAAGGAATATGGTTATTGAGATGGATGGTTTCTTCTAAGTGCACTGAAGAATTTAGGGAAAGAAATGTTAATGCAGAGCTTGAAATTATCAGCCCAAAATCTGGATAAAGGACCAAAAGTTTCCATGGCTGCCCCCAAAGAAACAGTGTCCTCTGTAGTGACAGGTCCAAAGCTTCTATGAAACAAACCAAAGTCTATTTCTGAAGATGGTTGAGTTACAATGGAAATTAAATTACCACAAGTATGGGTTTGGTAATATTAAAGTTAGAACAGTTATTGGGAAAGAGTAAAACCCTGAAAATGGAATTGGAGCAAGTGGGCTTACTTCAAAGAAACTGGAGAGAGTAAACCCCTAAATTCTGCTGAGCCTCATTTGCCACTAGAAGAAACCTTTCTTCCCCTAATGTTAGTCCCTCCTTGGAAGAAGACTCTTACAAAGATATGGATTAAGTGTATCAGTTTAGGTAGTTGAGAGTGACTAGAGAAATCTGGTTTATTGACTGAAACCTAGGACCAAATATGGCCTCTACTAAACTAAATGGACTTGAAATATCAGGGTATCTTTGGTACAATATAAGGGAAGATAGAGGGATATCGGAATACTACATTAGGAACACCTCATCATCAGTCACCCTCACACATCACAGTATGTCCACATGGAGGGTTCAGGAAACACTCTTTTCACCAACATGATGAGAAAAGCATTGTGGGGGAGCAACCACATCCTGAAGAGCTCAGTACTGGTTGCACACTATAGACCTGGACTTACAGCAGGACTGCTGTCATCAAAGTGAGCTCCCCCAATACAATGGAGATGATTAGATTGTAGATGTCAGGGGTGAAGGGCAGTATCTAGTCACCAAAGACAAGGTGAGTAGAGTCACCATAATAAAAAGCAAAGCCAAGGCATAATCAGAGGAGAATTTTGGTGTTGTCTAGTTGATCATAGCATCCCTAAAACTAAAATAGATCGGCAGCTTACTAAAATCTTTCTTCTTTTCTCCAAAAGGAAAAACTCTTGGTTTGGTGAAAAGAAATCTAACTTGAATCACAACATGAGCAAGTCATAGCCCCTTTACCAATTCCAAAATTTTTCAGTTCATAGACCCAAAGACCCTTGAATAAAGGAAGCCAAGTATTCTTGAGGAAGACATTACTGCAGCCGAATTTTTATATTTAAATTTCTTCTTCTAGCTTTCCCAAAAGTATCTGAAGCCATTTACCAGCATGGTAAAAGGAATAGAGGATAGAGGAAGTAAGATGACTTTTCAGGGGTTACTGGACACTGACTCTGATTGACACTAATTCCTATCAACTCAAGATGTTTAAGTCCACCTTGTAGGAGGCCCAGTAGCTCTCCAATCCAACTTTGGCTATTTCCTCACTTCCAGATTGTACAATTGCAATAAAGATACTCACCAAATGACCTATTCCCTGCATAAGTTCCCGGACTGGTAGAGATGGTGCTATTATAACAGTAAAGGCTAAGTGAAAGTCACTAGAATTTTTCTACTACCAAAATAGTAAACCAAAAGTAATAGTACTTTTCTGGAAGGATTAGAGGTCAGTGCCATCACCAAGGAATTGCAGGTGCAAGGATGGTGATTTCTACCATATATCCTATATAACTCACCTATTTGGATATAAAATGGAATGTGTGTAAAATGGTATTTAGGGAATTACAGTGGACTATTGTAAACTTAATTGGATGTTGACTCCAATTACAACTGCTATTCAAGCATGATTTCACTGCTGGAGCAAATCAACATATCTTCTGACAGCTGGTATGCAACTATTGATTTAGTGAACGCTTTTTTATCCATACCTTCTAGTAAAGACTATCAGAAGTAGTTTGCTTTCAGATGGTAGGACCATCAATACACACTCTTTTTACCTGAGGGATATATCATCTCTTTAGCTTGTTATCATAATCTAGCCTGCAAGGACATTAATTGTTTTCCCAATCCACAGGACATAACATTTGTGTACTGCACTACATGACACTGTGCTGACTGCACTTGGTGAAAAGGAGGTGGCAACTTGGTAAGATACGTGCATAAGAGAGGGTCTGACATAAATCCCACAAATATTTGGTACCACACAATGCCAGAGTCTCAGTGCTTTGGTGATTACCTGGTATAATCCTTCCATAGCGAAGAACAGGTTACTGTATTTGTCTCTTCCATTAAGGAAGAGGCATATCACCTAGTGGACCTTTTTGAATTTTTAGGGAAATATATACTTCATTTGGGGTAGTAATTATCCTCAAATTTCAAAGTAATCTGAAAGGCTACCAGTTTTGAGTGGGCCCAGAACAAAAGAAGGCTCTGCTACAGTTCCAGGCTACTGTGTAAACTACTCTGCTTCTTGGGCTGGATGACCCAAAAGATCAAATGGTACTTAAAATATCTGTGACAGGTAGGGCAGTTGTAAGGCGTCTTTGGTGGGCCTGTTAGGTTTTTGGAGCAATGCTATGCCATCCTCTGCAAAGCCTATTCATTTTTTTAGAACCAGGTTTTGTTTTGAAACTGGTTCATAGCAGAAACTCAGTGTACTTCCATTGCTAATCCCAAGTCACTGACTACTTTATGCTTCATAGACAGCAGCTAAACACTGTGAGTCAGATACTGGTCTAATGTATCCTCCCAATTCCAGGAGATACACATCAAGTTCTCTAAGTGGACCAATTAAAGCCCCCTTTCCTACATTTTAAGTAAAAGAAAATTACCCTGTAGAAAGGAAGTAGGAGAATGAACATGTGAATAGAGGGGAATAAGGGAGAAATAGGTAGAAATAAAAATACCCACAGCTTTCTAAACAATCTTCTTCAGATATTCCCCTCCCCAACCATGTTATAGGCTCAATTAGGATGACTAAGAGGTACCTAGTAAATATTAATTAAGATTCTTCTTCAGGGATGAAGGACTTATTTCCCAATATTCTGGATTGTAGCCAGCTCATAGCCCTCTCTTTATTACCCTTCTTTATGAATTGCCCTCATCTGAACAGAGGTGATTTGCCCAAGCTCATGCCTCCTATCCAGGGCAGCCTACATCCACTAACAGGTAAATGTAGGAATATCAATGTCTCGACTTGTCCCAACTCTGAACAACTCTGAAGCCCTATCTCACATTCAGAATTCCCTCATGTGTTTGGTTACCGCTCAACTTCATCTCTGCCCAGTTCTTCTTCTTTCTTTCCCCTATAGAGGCTGATCCTGAGAATATTCACGAATTCATTTCCTCTCTACGAATCCCCATTTTCCCCACAGTCACTGATTTTTAAGAATTGGTATCAGGAAGGTTCCAATGGAGCAGATGACAAGATGGGATTTTGGATTAAAAACCACTGATGATAGGTAGAGCACAGATAGCCCCTGGCACAAGGTAGCAGTATCACTGTTATAATTTCATCCAGGAAAGAGTAGGGATAGTATACCAACAGAGATGATTGCACTAGTGAGTATAATAGAAAGTATTTCAGAAATACGGCAGGAATGGTATAAGGAAAATGGATTAATTTGCTTATCTGGGGGCAACTGATGTTCACGGAAAAAGTGTAATAAAATATTAAAGTGTATCAGTTGTTGATTTAAAGCTAATTCTGCAAGTAGGGGAGCTTTTTGGTAGCATGTAAAGAGATTCACATCCTGCAGCTGCAGGGCAGAAAAAGCTAGTGGGTTGGCCCAGGGCTTAGTGATAAGAGTAATAGATTTCTGGAGAAAGTTCTCAAGCCAGATAGATCTGCTATGCCAAAGACAGTGTCCTGATTGGGACCCTGAGGTACTAGAGGAGGACATCGAGATGGATAGAATGTCAAGTCTTGAATCCCCAGATTTCTCTAAACCTTTCTGAGAAGTGGCCCACTACTCTCTTTTAAGGTACTTCCTCTCCTTAGAGACCTCTCTTCAGCAAAGCACCATGTGCCCTGCTCAGAATCTACCCCTACACTTCCATTCCTGGCCTCTAAGCGAATAACTAGATTAAGTTACTACATATCCTGGCAAGGATTGCTGAGACATAAAGAAGGAAAAGAACTATAGCTTGAAGAAATTGCAGAATCTAGCTAATGTATACTAGCCATACTTGAGAAGCTGCATCAAGAACTCAAGATCCTGAGGGGGCCGGATGAAAGGAGGGTTTACTGAAATGGTATGCTCTTCCAGAATAAAAATGTAGTATCTTCTAAAGGACTCCAAAATGTGGGTGAATAAACACACAGCTAGTTAGCTCCCAAAACTTGGATAAAGTAATGACCCACACAAAGTGAAGTAGAAATGCCAGAAGGAATTACAACGGAAGACTGTTCAAGAGGAGAATAAAAGCTCAGGAAAGTTGTAGACCTCTTTTTGACCACCTTAATGGCATGAGTTGGCATTGCCCCATCACACTCTGGAATCCAGAGATGGTTGACGTATGTTGTCTTTATATCTGAGAGAAAATTCAGATGAAAATAGTTGAATTTTGACATCCTATGATTAGTGAGACCTTCCTCACTCTCCCAGTGCTTGAAGTAGGAATTAGTAATAAAGTATAAGAAAATCTAATATCTGCTTACTTGACTATGTTATTCTCCCCTAGGCCTCCCATTCAATGTTTTCTTTTTGGAAACTCATGTATTTATGACTACCATTCCTAGTTTTCAGTATTGTTAAAATTTTTAATCTCTTTTCTGTATAATTTCTTTCCTGAGTATGTAACTAGATTTCCTTTACCTTAATCTGGAATATACATAATTTTTTTTTTTTGGTTATTAGTTTCTGCCATACTCAGTGACAGACACAAAATAACCTGATTACTTTCAGTAAATTAATTCTTTCCCAGAGGTTTACCATCACATACCTGCAATTTGAAAAACACATTTTTAACTGCAAAATAGAGGAAGTAACATATTTCTATGTTTACATGTTAACATTTTCTCAAGAGCAAAGTTCATGTTCAAAACTGATGCTCACACTCATTAATCTTTGAATAACATGCATTTGAATTTTGAGGTTGTGGCATTTAAGCTTCCTGACACCCCTTTTACTATTTCCTTAGTATACTTTTACATAGAGCTATATAGGTGACATCTAATTATAATTTGCATTTCCTATGGATAAAACAAAGGACTAGTTTGATGAAAAATTTGAATTAATTTTATTTTGTTTTTCAAAATAACAATGAGTTTTATTGTATCTTTCCTGAACTTCAAAGTAATATGTGCTTATATTTTAAACAATATATTAAAATAAAAGAAAAAATCAGCCAAGTCTACACAGAAATTATCACTATTGACCATATATGTCTATGTTGTTCTGATTTGATGCATAATTTTCTAAACATTACATCATACTTTATATGCTCTCCTCATATGGTAATAGGGAGTTCTCTATATTAAAAAGAACTACATTCGTTTAATGCCTGAAAAATCTTAATCCAATACACCAATTCTGTAATAATGAGTAGACTTAAAAACCATTATTTTTCAGCTCATGCCATGAGAAATTTAGTCTAGTCATTGTTGCTGCCATCTGCTGACACTTTGGTCCTTCTCTCCATCCCTTAACATATTGTAACACAGCTCACTGTGTTTTTCTATAATCCAACTTTAGCCATTACCTTAAAAGCTTTCAATGTGAACAACACACAAAAAAAATACTAATTTTTTCAATTCTTTGGCTTTTCCCATTCTGATGACATAAATTCTCACTCTCTCATCTACAAACTCTTGTGATCAAACCCTGACTTTGTCATCAGGTGAATTAATCTCCAACATCCTACTCTTATTTCAGATCACTTGTTCAGTCTTCCCTATTAGTTGTTCTTTGACCTCATGGGAACCTCAAATGCAAGGACTTCTCAACTTTGTTTCTGTTCATAAATACCCATTTTTATTTTAAGTGTATCGCAACCTTCAGGATTTAAATCAACTTTTTAAATTAATATCCTAAATTCTCTTGCTCATATGTTTACATCATACCTGCTGGCAGGAATTCTAATCCAGAAATAACCCAAACTACTTCCTGTATCACTACTTTGAAGAACATACATAAGTGGGAATACCACAACTACTACCACCATTGATTCAATCCCCAAATCTTATAGTCCCTTCAACACTGTTTCCTTTGTCAGAGAAAAAAACTTCAGATACCTTGTCCAGTCTCCTGTTCAGTGGACTTACTTCAAAAGAACTTCAAATATATATATATGTCTACTCTTTAAAGCCTTTGCCACAAATGTTCCAAGAAAAAAAAAAAAAACTAGTTATTATTTACCACATATATAACGTAATCCTTCAATTCAACTCCATCTCAAAGCCTAACCACTCTCTGCAATATGACTTCCCCAGCTGTTTATATCACGAGGTATTCCTCTAATCTCGCTATTTCTTCATGTTATATGTCTATCAGTGTTGTTGTAAACCATGTGAACACTTACTGACTTCTGACATATGGCATGAGTTGTTCTGCTGACCCATATCCCAGTGAAACTGAGAAAAAAATTTAAAAAACACACCCATGCAAAGCCTCTCAAAAAGGTCCTAAAGGTAAAGAGCAAATGGAGACATATATCTATTCAAAAAAAAATCTATGAAAATTCACTAAGAAAGGTGGGAGCTGATATCTGAAACAGGACTGAACACATACCTTCTCTCCCTAGTGCCCACCTGGAGGGCTTTTCTTCCTGGGAGGAGCAAGACATCAACATTTCTCATCCTGTCCCCAGCTACTTGTTGTTGAGGCTAAGTCCTGGGGTGAGTGCCATCATGATGTGAGGGCTCCTTCCTAGCAACCCCCATCATGAAAGGTAGGTTCTGTCTGGGTATAGTGAACTAAGAATACTAAGACCCTAATTACTCTTCCTCCTGCTCAGGAGGTGGTGGCTCCACGCTAGGATAGGCAAGCCAAGAAGATAACAGACTGCTGCTCACTCCCCTCAATCATGTGCTTAGCTCCTAGGGCTGGATGTCATTCAGAGAAAAGCTTGCCATTTTCTCCCCCACCCCTAGCTCCAGAACCTGGACTCAGAGATTTTGCCTGGGGGAGAGGCAAGCCATAAGACAAATATATCCTTAAACTCTTCCCAAAGGAACATACTTTATTTGCAACAAAGTATGGAGGATGTTTAACCTATAGTTGCTTTCAAAAACGTTGGAGGTTGAGGTGAAAGACAATATGGAGGAGATTACAGATCCAATGAAAATATATCCTATGTGACATACACACTATAGGCTGGCTAATTTGCAGAAGATAACCCAGGAAATAAGACAGCTGGGAAGAGCCCTCCTGGGGCTAGAACAAATATCAAACAGTAACTTCAGAAATTATTCCCTCAAAGGAACCACTATTTTATTAAATTAATTTGTATAGGAATTTATGTCTCACGGTAATATTGAAAACAACTAAGCAATCAGTGGGCAAACAGTGGACTTTAACAGCTGGGTGCAATCAGAGAAAGCACAGTAGAGAGCCCTACAGGTGCCACTGCAATCCCAGGGTGACTGTGGGCATGCCCAAGCTCTGCCTCTCTGAGCAGCCACATCAGAGACTTAACGCCGTTAAGAAAGGGTGGGGACAGACTTCACTAAAATAATACAGCCAGTCATTAACCACACTTGGCAAAAAACAGTAACAAACCCTGGAACAGGAGAACTAGTATGCAGAGTTGCTACAATATAGTATCCAAAATGTCCAGTTTTCAAAGAAAAAAAATAAGAAACCATAAAGTATTACTCATCCACTGGGAAGAAAGAAAAAAAAAAGCAGGCAACAGAAACTGCCTGGGAGAGTGAACAGATACCAGATTTAGTACTGAAAGATTTCAAAGTAGACATTCTAAGTGTTTATAAACTAAAGGAAAGCATAATTACAAAAGTGAAGGAAGATATAATGACAATGCCATATCAAATAGAGAACAGCAACCAAGAGGAATTTTTTATAAAAGCAAATGGAAATTCTGGAGCTGAAAAGTACAGTAACTGAAATTTTAAAAAAATCACTAGGAGGCCTTATCAGTAAATTTGAACTAGCAGAATAAAAAATTTAAAAACTTGAGGATGGATAGAGATTATGCAAACCAAAGAACAATAAGAAAAAGAAAGGAAAATGAGCAGAGCCACAGAGAACCATGGGACATCATTAAGCACACAAACGATTCACCTTTGAACAATGGATAAGTTAGGAGTGCCTGTCCCTGTGCAGTCAAAACCTGCATGTAACTTTTGATTCCCCCAAAACTTAACTACTAATAGCCCACTGTTGACCAGAAGCCTTACGAATATAAACAGTCAATAAACACACAATTAACACATAACACATGTTATATGTATTATATACTGTATTTTTCTAATAAAGTAAGTTAGAGAAAAGAAAATGTTAAGAGAATCATAAGAGAAAATAAATTTATAATACTGCACTCTATCTATTGAAAAAAATTTGCATGTAAGTGAACCCATGAAGTTCAAATTCATGTTGCTCAAAGGTCAACTGTACATGTAATAGGAATACCAGGAGGAAAGGAGACAGAGAAGAAAAACAAATAAATATTAAAAAATAATTAGTGAAGCTTCCCAAGTTTATTAAAAAATAATAACCTACCTACACAATAGGAAGATCGATGAATTGTGTCAGATAGATACAAAGAGACCCACAACAAATCATATTATCACATCATATTCAAAATACTGAAAGTCAGAGACAAGGAGAGTATTTTTTCAGGCAGCAAGAGACAAATGACCTTCATTTTCAGGGGGATCCCAGTAAAATTAACAGTTGACTTCTCAGCAGGAATAAATGAGGCCAGAAGGCACCAGAATGACATATTCAGTGTTCAAAGAAAAAACTGTCAACCAAGAATCCTATATTTAGCAAAGCTATCTTTCAAAAATGAAGGGGAAGTAAAAACCTTCCAGATAAACATAAAGAAGAGAATTTGTTGCTATCAGATCTGCCTTACAAGAAATACTTAAGGAAGTCCTTTAGACAGAAAGCAAGCGACACTCAATAGTAATTCAAGTCCTCAGGAAAAAAACGAAGAACACTGGTAAAAGTAATTATAGAAAGAAAATAAACATATATAAAAAAGCATTTTTATCATTTACTCCCATAACGGATTTAAAAAGCAATGGTATAAAATAGTATACATATAATATAATGTTGGGCCTATAGTATATAGACATGTAGGAGTACATTTGTCAATAACAGCACAAACAAGGTGGGAGGAAACCAAGCTGTAATGGACTCAAGAAATGACTACAGACAGCAAAGTAAACAACATGTTGCTGGGTTTGTAACATTAATAGATGTAATACATATAATAATAATACCATACAAAAGGACAAAAAAGGAATAGAGAGCTATATTGGAGTAATGTTTCTGTATCACTAGAATCAAGCAAGTATAAATCTGAAGCTGATTCTGCTAAGTTAAAATGTGTACAGGTAAGCCCGGAGTTACCAGTTAAAAAAAAAAATACACTGAATAACCATTTAAGAAAATTAAAATGTCACATTGGAAAATATCCACTTAATGCAAAAGAAAGCAGCAGAAAAAGAATAGAGGAACAACAACAAAAGATGTAAGACGTATAGAAAACAAAGTGTAAACTCACATAATCCCAACTGTATCAATAACATTAAATGTCAAAGTATTAAGCAATGCACCAAAAACACAGATATTTTTGAAATCTAGATTTTAAAACTGGTTTAAAAATAGTCTGAATACAAATATTTAAGATTACAAAGAAATTTAAAGTAAAAAGATGGAAAATATATATTATGCAAATAACAAATAACAACTTAAAAATGGATAAAATGTAGAATTTTCTGTTATGTATATTTTACCACCAAAAAATACATTAGCAAACTGAATCCAGCATCAAAAAGAAAGAATTATATACCATGAGCAACTGGCATTTAGTTCAGGAATGGAAGCTTGGTCCAACATCTGAAAATCAATTAATGCAATGCATCATAGCAACAAAATTTTTAAAAATCACATGATCATTTCGAAAGGCCAACCAGAAGCATTTGAAAAAATCAAACACTCTTTCATGAGGTAAAAAAGCACTCAAGAAACTAGAAACAAAGGGGCAACTTATAAAGGGCAACTAAAAAAAACAACAACAAACAAACAAAATAACACAGCTACCATCTTATTTAATGATGAAAGACTGGTTGTTTTTCACCTAAAATCAGGAACAAAACAAGAATCTCCGTTTCTCACTTCTATTAAATTTTGTACTGGAAGTTTTATCCAGAATAATTAGACAAAAAAAGAAATAAAAGTCGTCCAAATTAGGCAGGAAGTATAACTCTATTCACAAGTGACATGATCTCATATACAGAAAATCCTGAAGAATCTTCTAAAAACTATTAGAATTAATCAATGAGCTCAGCAAGATTGCAAGATACATGCTCAATATGTAAAACTCAGTTGTATTCTATATACTTATAATGATCAATCTAAAAAGGAAATTCAGAAAACAAGTCTATTCACAATAAGATCAAAAAGAATAAAATACTTAAGAATAAATTTAATATAAAGAGCCAAAACTTAGACTCTCAAAATAATAAAACATCATCATACACAATTTTTAACAACCTAAATATATTTTTAAAAATAGTCTGTTTCTGAGTCAAAAGACATTAAAGTGCTAATACTCCCCAAATTGATCTACATATTCTATGCAATCCATATCAGAATCTCAGCTTACTTCTTTGTAGAAATCAACAAATTATTTTAAAAATCCATATGAAATTCCAAGGACCCAGAATAGCCAAAGCAATTCTGAAAAAGAAAAAAGTAAAAGGACACTGACTTTCTGATTTCAAAACTTTCTATAAAGCAATGGTTATCAAAACTGTGATACTGGGACAGAAAAAGACATATAGATCCATGGAATAAAATCGAGAGCACAGAAATAAATCCGTATCCATGGTCAAATTGATTTTTGACAAGGGTGCCAAAACCAGTGATTGGGGAAATAAAAATATTTTCTTCTAATGGTCCTGTGACAAGTGAATAGCCAGAAACAAAAGAATGAAGTCAGACCACAGATAAAAATTAATTCAAAATGGATCAAATAACTAAATGTAAAAGCTAACACTGTAAGTCTCTTAAAAGAAAACATAGAGGTAAATCTTCATGACCTGGGATTTTGCAAAGGGTTTTTAAATATGACACCAAAATCATGAGCAACTAAAGAAAAAAAAAAAACAGATAAATTGGACTTTTCGAAATTAAAAACTTTGGAGCTTCAAAGGACACCAACAAAAAGTGAAAAATAAAACCAATGGAAGGAAAGACAATATTTTCCAATTATATATCTGATAAAGGGACTAAAATCTAGAATATATGAAGAATTCTCACAATTCAGTGTCAAAGAAAAATAACCACATTAAAAATTGGCAAAGGATCTGAATAGTCATTTCTCTGAAGAAAATAGACAACTGCCTAATAAGCACACAAAAGATGCTCATCATTAACTTCCAGTAAAATGAAAATCAAAATCACAATGAGATACAACTTTATACCCACCAGCATGGCCATAATAAAAAAGACAAATAGTAAGAAGTATTAGTGACAATATAGAGAAAATTTAACTCTCATAGGCTGCTGGTGGGAAGATGAAATACTACAGCTGCTTTGAAAGACAGTCTGGCAGCTCCTCAAATGATTTAACAGTTGTGATCCTCTAATCCTAGGTATATATACAAGAAAAATAAAAACATATATCCAGAAAAAAATTATATGAATGCTTGTAACAGCATTATTCATAATAGTTAAAAAGTAGAAGCAAATCAGTCAAACAACCCAAATATCAACCAATAGACTAATGGATAATGGAAGGTGGTTTATACATACAATGGAATATTATTCTGCTACAAACAGAAATGAAGTACTGATACATGTTACAGCTTGTATGGACCTTGAAAGCATTATGCTAAATAAAAGACAACAGGCACAAAAGTCCATGTATTACATGATTTCATTCATATGAATCTCTGGCATAGGAAAATCTATAGATAAAGAGGGTAGATTAGAGGTTGCTTAGGGCCTTTGGGCTTTTTTTTTTTTTTTTTTTTTTAAAAACAAGGGAACTCTTCCTCTCTGTTCCAAAAATGTACCATTGTCATCTTGAGCTGAAGAGAGAAAATTGGGATTGCTGTTGAAGGCTAGTCCTGCCTGCACAGGCATGTGCCAGGGGGTCTGCATTGTCACTGAAGCGTAGCAGGGCTGTCCCCTCTTCATTCTGGACTATGGCAGTTTATGAACAGAACAAATTTCCCAGTTCAGGAACCAGACACATTCTGGGTGGATCTTAACCAGGATCCCAAGGCACTGGCCTTGTCCTTAGACTCCTTTCCCTCCTCCAGGTGTCTACCCAGAACTCAGGTCCCTGTTTCAGCTACTTGTGTGTCTATTGGGGCATAGAGGAGTGAAGCACAGGGAATGATAGCTAAAGGGCAAGAGGTTTTAATTTGGGGGTGATTAAAATGTTCCAAAATTGTCTATGATGATGGCTGCACTCATTTCTGTATACATTAAAAAATATTGAGTTGTTACTTAAATGGGTGAATTGTATGGTATGTGCATTGTATCTCAATAGACTGTTTAATTTAATTGCTTTCAATTTCAAAATTTGGCCAGGAAACATCATGGACAAGTAGTTTCTGCTCTATGTGGTGTAAGTCGGGGTCACTTATGCCACTGTCTTCATTTAATAGTCACAAAAAAAAAAAAAAAAAGCCAAGATGGCTTCACTAACATGTGGTGCCTCCATTATCTGGAGGCTCATCAAATCTCTCTCTCTCCATGGACAAGCCTGAGCTTCTGTATATGGATGCTTGATCTCAGGAAGGTAAAAGTAGAAGCTACAGGTCTCCTAAGTCTAATAGTAGAAGTCTGAAAATCTCTCTTCCATCACACTCTAAAGGTCAATCCAAGTCACAAGTCCAGCTCAGATTCAAGGTGAAAGGAACTAGATTATGTGTCTTCATGGGAGAGGTGGGAACTGTTGGTGGTCCTATTTGGCAAAGGTTTAACCCAATATTCCATCTTAAAAAACTCATCAACTGAAAAGAAGTAACACAAGCAAACCTTCTAGAACCAGTTACATTTCCTGCATTTCCTGTCTTCTTCTTTCTCTTTATAGCCAAACTTTTGGAAAAATTTTTATTCTCTCTTCCCATTTCTTCACCTACCACCCATCCATTAATCCACCCTAAAAGGATATATCAGGTATAATAGTCATCAAATACTAAGCTCACCTATTTCAATTCACCTTTTAAATAATTTTATTACAGTTTCTCATTCTCTGACTCAGTCATGAAGCCTATACACCTAAATGAGAAGAGGGTTGATTTTAGAACTTTAACAAAACACTAAGTTTGAAAGCCATCTTTACAGAATAAGGGAAATTGTCAAATTTGCATTATTACAGTCAAAGCCTGGAGGACCCCGTTCATAAAGTTTACTTATAGGTAGGGAAGAGGGATAACAATAATAAAAACTAACTGTAACATTTATTTCGTGTTTACTGTATCAAACACTTCGCAGATATTTGGTTTTATAGCATTACTATCAGGTAGACACTTTTATAATTTTCCATATTTTATCTATGCAGGAAACTCAATGAGTTGTGTTAAGTGTCTCACACACACACCTAACTTTATATCCCTAGCTAGCTAGCTATGTAGTTACTCTATTATCTGTCTCCTATCTACAAGGTATAAACTCAACAAGACAGGAACTTGTAAACTCAGTGCTGGGTGCTCAGTAACTACTTGTTGACAAAATAAATGAGTAAATAAATTAATTTTGGTGACTTTTGCTATTTTTTCCATCTTTTTAAATTTGTTTTTGCAAAATCAAGATTATGAACCATACACATTTCAATATACTGCTTTTCACCACACAAGAAATGCTCTATTGTCATTATTCTTCAACAGGCTGACTTTTTTTTTTTTAAGATTTTATTTATTTATTTGAGACAGAGAGAATGAGAGAGAGAGAGCACATGAGAGGGGGTAGGGTCAGAGGGTGAAGCAGATTCCCCGCTGAGCAGGGAGCCCAATGCGGGACTCGATCCAGGGACTCCAGGATCATGACCTGAGCTGAAAGCAGCCGCTCAACCAACTGAGCCACCCAGGCACCCAACAGGCTGACTTTTTTTTTTTTTTTTTTAAGACTTTATGTATTTGACAGAGAGAGACACAGTGAGAGAGGGAACACAAGCAGGAGGAGTGGGAGAGGGAGAAGCAGGCTCCCGGCCGAGCAGGGAGCCCGATGTGGGGCTCAATCCCAGGACCCTGGAATCATGACCCGAGCCGAAGGCAGACGCTTAACGACTGAGCCACCCAGGCGCCCCCAGGCTGACTTTTTAATGACTGGATGTTCTTTGGCACGAATAAACCATTTTTACCATCCAATTCCTAATTGTTGGTCATTTGAACTGATTCTAATTTGATACTATTATAAATTATAGTCTAATATTCTCATTTAGAATTTATCTTAGCTGTAATTTTTAAGATAATTTTCTAAGAATAGTATATTTTTTTAAAACTGTGTGCATATTGACAAGGTATCACCTAGATATTTTCCACCAAGAGTAATAAATGAGAACATCTCCTTCATTTTGTTTTTGGCAACATTGGTAATAGAAGTTTTAAACAAATTATAAATTCAATTTTTTCAAGAAGAATTTCCTTATTTTGTTTTCATATTTTCTTTTTTTTAAAGATTTATTTATTTGAGAGAGAGTGAGAGAGCGAGTGAGCATGCAAGTGGTGGTGGGAGGGGCAAAGAGAATCTTCAAGACTCCCCACTTCCGGCAGAGCCTGACACTGGGCTCAATCCCATGACCCATGAAATCATGACCTGAGCTGAAACCAAGAGTCGGTAGCTTAACCATCCAGGTGCCCCATATTTTCATATGTTCAAAAACTATTAATTTGAAGCCACAACATAGATGAAGAACTTTTGCAGATACAGTTGTTCTTGGAACTACTCTTCACTTTGGATTTCACACCTGCTAACTGCCCAAGAATAGATACAAGGCAGCCTTCTTAAATCTTGCAAAGTAATTCAGTTCATTAACTGTAACTGTCAACCTGGGTAGGTGGTTTGGTGAGAAGTAGAAGAGATGATGTAATCCACAGAAAATATCTACCTCCACCCCTCCTCTCCAGGATTTGTTATGGAGTTTTTGTCTTCTAGCACATATTTCAGTTCACTAGCAAGAGATCCTCACCTTTCTTTCTGACCTGGACTGAACCTGCCATCTCCTGCCAATATTCCCACATGGAGCTTTAGCTAGCATCCTCATTTCCTGAAAGCCCATCTCTCACTTTGTTGTCCATGCAAAATTAAGTCCTCTAATAATCACCAGGCATCATATGTATTCATACTAACCTCCAGCATTTCCTCTATGGTTAACTCCTATAACAGACACCTCTCTACATCTATTTATCTTCCATGTTTCCAGTTTCCCCTAAGCACGGTGCTGGAATTTCACCCTATTTCCCACTGTCTTTCCCTAATCAATCACTTAGAATCAGACCCACTATTCACTCAGCTCTCCTGTGTCATGATTAAACTATTCACAATAGTTAACAGCAGTTCTTAGTCATATTAAGAGAAGGGAGTTCAGATGCAGTGTATCTAGAATCTCTTAGAGAAAATAAAAGAAAAAGAGAATATTGCCCTGTGTTTGGGCTGAACACATCTGATAGATTATCAAGGCTGGTCCAAGTGTGAGGTGCTGTTATTTTATATTAGCCAATACCTAATATATTTGCACTATTCATGTAGCATAGAAGGATACAATATCACAGTTTTCCATATATAATGAGATTGATTTTTTAATGGGCTTTAAAAAGACATAATAGCTGTACATGAATTGTAACACAGAATTTCCTTTCAGTAAAGATTTTCAGATACATGGTTGCTTTTAAATGAGATGAGGTTATTATTCAAATATATGTATCTAGACCTTCAAGGAAAAAAAAAAGATAGCAAACTGCTCAATATCTGGGATACTTGAGGAGCAGTTAGAGCCAGAAAGTTGGTCTGAATGATCTTGGGGTCTTTTTGAATAGAATTCTATATTTAGAATTCTGTTGTCTGTGTTTACTTTCTTCACAGACCCAGTGAACCTGGCAAGCCTACTGTAATTAGAAATTACAATTTAGAGCTGGAGCAAAATGGAATAGTTAAATGTAGACACACCTAGGCAGCAGGCAGCCCTTCTGGCAGTCTGTTCTATTGTGTTGTTCTTCATGATTTCTAATCCAATGGCATATTTAAAAAACTGAAACATTTTTAAAACTGAAACAACTCAAGAGAGAAATGTTTTTCTTTTATAGGGCCTTGGTATCTCCAAAAGAAAAGCAAAACCCTCCTGCCAAAGGAAAATGTTTTTGTCGTATTTTAGATTTATCGTTACACATGGGTGGGAGGATGGAAGAAACCCAACATGTTTCTTGCTGTCATATTTCCTTTTTTATACCTTTGTTTTAAATGCTGTCATTGAGTTCAGGGGCCAGGAGAGGGAGACGTTAATATGGAGATCATAGCATGGATCTTTTTGAGAGGTTTCTTTTGTTCTTGGTTCAGTTTCCACCAGATTAGACTGGGAGTATTGCTGAGGAGGCCATAGGATTGAAGGTCGTAAAAGTCAAGAATCTTTGTTTTCAGTGATAATCTTATAACAAATGGGAGCCAGGTGTGCAATATTTGAGTTGGCTGCCTTTCAGGGTTTTTATTTATTTTTCTTTAGGTATGCAACAACTAGGCAGGCTAAAATGAAAATGCAATCTCGTAATGCATATTTTGGGTGGTGTTTAAAATTATTGAGTAATTACAACAAATTATAAGGAAAATATGAATAAAAACACAAGCCCTTGGGATAATGCATAAACTCTGGAGTCCTCCCAAATATGATAAGTCTTTCATCCTCAATTGTTCAGATCACATGAGGCCACCCATCTGGTTTAAACTCCTTCAGACATACACTGTTATAGGTCGCTGGCAGTACTCATGGATTATGGAGTCAAAGAGGTGGAAGAGACCTAGAAATGATCTAATGAATCTCTTCTTTTGACTACTCAAAGAGTCTGGCCCAGCTCAGTGGTAAAACTGAAATTAGTAATTAGTTCTTCCACTTTTAAGCTCGGTTGGCACCTTTTCCTTCTAACACTTTTGCTCTCATTTCAGAAGAGGATGATCAGAAAATTATGGGAAAAATAGTTTTTAAATAAATACAGTTGAGTCCATACATACATTAGCTCCCAACACTATTCATTTCTCAAAATATCACAACCTACAGAGGATGACTCTCTAGTCATCTATTTCCCCATCTTTTGATTTTTGCAGCCTGATTTCCCTTAAATAAAATTCCCACCCATGGGAATTGGGCTGACTACATTCACAATTCTATTGGAGTCAGATCAGACCAATGAGAATGTCATATCACCTGGGCCACCATGATTAGGTCATGCCACTGGTCCCTGAAACAAATCAGTCTAACTGTAGGATTTTACAAATACCCCCTTCCTACAGGTACTCTGTAGTTGCTATAGTTATTAACGGGCCAGAGTAGAGATGCATTGTTGCTAGAAAGCATCATATGAGTAAAAAGGAAAGCATCTGAAAATGTAAGATATTCAGTGAAAAATAAACATCATAAAAGTACATGGCACCTGTTTCAGAGGTGCCAAATTATATGAGTTCAAAAAAGTATTAGTGTTGTGTACATTCTACTTCATTACACATTTTTCTGAACTCTTGTAGTAATCAAATTCTGCATGCCTTATATATTAGACTGACACCCCAAAACCATTTTTCAAAAATTAGGCAGTAAATAAAGCTATCAGTGCATTTGGATTGGTTTTCACTTTTTTTCTTTTATCGCCACTGAATTCTTAAATATTACCTTATTTTAAAGGAGTTACTCTGAACAGAAGTTAGTCTAAGATACCACAAAAGCGGGTATTTGAAAGCTAGAATAATGGTATAGAAAAGGAAATAATGTGTGGATATTTTTTACATTCCAACTGTGTATTTTACTTAGAGATGATAACTATGAGTAGGAATCCAATAGGGAGTTAATCCTGTCTTATTACAAATGTGTGTATTCATTGGTACATAAAGCATTCCTATATTTACGGAGAAAAATAATGTTAAGCTGTATATAAAGTAGTCAGACATATTCAAGTACATTTTTTTGTCCTCTACTTTTTAGCAAATATCCTTTCTTTATATGCTTGAAATATGTTCCCTTTTTGTTTTCCTGTTATTGACACAGTATGGACTAAGACCATAAAGGAGATAATTTAAGGGCAACTTCATACCTGAAAAGTTGAAATCAGTGGTTTCCCCTTACAGAAGCCTCCCTGGGGAACATAATACAGGGAATCATGGGCAATTTACAACTAGCTGTGATATGTATCTTGCTGATATAAAAAATCAATGGTTTTCCCCTTTAAAAAAAAGACCTTCCTGGGGACCAAAGAGTAGAAGGTCAGAACAGCTTCCTAGTTTGCATGCCTGTTTGTTTTCCAATAGTAGCAGTTCTTCAAGTACTGACCCTTGGGTCTCTGGTGTAGTGGATGTAGCCCTACATGCTCTGCCACATACCGCTGTGCTAGGATTACATAGAGGTTCTTACCTGGATGAGAAATGAAGGATTTTCAAGATGAAATATGCCCCATTCACCTGCTACTCTCTTACTCAAACTTTATGTGCCTGATGCCCCTCCACTCCCTAACCCAACCGTACTTTAGAAAAGGAAAATCTTTGTCACATTTGTATACAACATTTAAGGCCCTGGTTTGTTTTCTTCCTAAGCCATTTCCTTGTACCAAAAATTTAAGAAATATAACAGTAATGCATCCATGACCTATAAAATACACTGGGCCAAACAGCTTAACTTGGTGCCAAAATCTGGTTAAGGTATTTGTAAACATTTCTGAAGGTGCTGATAGGTTTTTGGAAGCTGACACAAAATCTTGTACTTATGTATCCCTGGCCAGAATGTAATCACAAGGTTGGGTTAGGGAGTGGAGGGGCATTAGGCACATAAAGTTTGAGTAAGAGAGTAGCAGGTGAATGGGGCATATTTCATCGTGTGTGTGTGTGTGTGTGTGTGTGTGTTTAGAGGAACACATATCAACATGTTAAATCAAAATACATTTTAGTCTTAGAATGGGCTTTTCAAAAGTATTTTGTTAACCCCATAAGCATAATTAGGGACAACCTGAATCATTTCAAAGACAGTATTGGGACATTTAAGACAAGCTAGAGTATGAGACTTATTGCCAAATATGTATCACATTCTTGTTAGAAATCAAAATCCTACAGTATTTTTTAAATTCCTTCCACTGAATAAAGCTATATGGCTTTCACTGTAAAATCACATGTCTAGTCTCTACAATATTTACAATCTTATTTGAGAAATGTGACAGAAATGTGTGGTGGTAGGATATGTGTGTGTGGGTGTGTGTGTGTATCCTGTCTTATTAACATCAGATTTCCAAATTGCATGAAATTTCAAATATTGAAAAATGAGAGAGAAAAAAGAACATTTACAATTTTTGTGAGAGTATTCCACGAAATTTAATGCAGTATTTGCTAGTATCGACTAGGATCCTGAACAAACTTCATTTGACAAACTGTGGCTTCCAGTTTTCAATGATTGAATAAAAATTTCCATGTATGATGAATATTGTACTTTTTTATTTAGTTGTTGCATGCAAAAGCCAACATTACACTATCATGAAGAGATTTAAACGATATGGGAAATCTGATATAGAGGAACTATTTTACTGAAATACACCATAAAGTCTTTAAACTCTAAGAACATGAAACAATTTTTCTATTATTATTTGTAGCCATAAGGTAAAAATTAATCAAGTATTCCAGCATCATAAATATTTAATTTTTCTATTATAGTTCTATAAAAATTACCTTTAAGAATTGACTTTATTCAATGGTGTCCAGGGCTTTGGGAGGAAGAGAGGGTTGAATAGGCGAAGCACAGATTTTCTTTTAATTTTTTTAACAGTGGTGAAAATACTATATAGGACACTGTAAAGGTCGATACATGACACTAACCATTTGCTAAAACCCCTAACACTTTACAGCACAAAAAGGCACCCTTAATGTATACAAATGAAAAAAAAATATTTAGGAGATTGGAGGGTTCCAGGATGAAATGCTTGTAGGATTTTAGTCTTTATCTCCAAATTTGGCATGGAAATATTTAAGATCTTAGATTGCTTATTATATTTTTTGCGCATGTAAGTGTCAACTCGCCAAAATGTGAACATGAATTGTGCTGTTTATTTCTTCTGTATTCTCCTTAGCAAGTAAATCAAACTATTTTTTTTTGCTAAATAGATATTTTATTGACTTTATAATGTGAATTGGCAAATATATATCAGAAAGTGGATATATTTTCCACCATTATTTTACTTGAAGATAAAGATAGATTTTTGATAAATATTTTAAAATTAGAATATGGGGGCAGAAAATAAGTACATGAAAATTGAAAATAAGACTAAGAAAGATAGAAGGAAATATTTAGTTAGAGCAGGACTAAGAAGGTCAAAGAGAGATCATGGCAATTTCAAGGAAGAATTGATCATGTAATTGTTCTTTTATAAAAGAGTAACAATGATAATTATAAACAAGAAGAAACAGGATTTATTTTTATCCATTTATACTTTTACTAAGTATGTGTGTTCTCCATTTAATAGAGATTTCACATACAGTGAAGGGTTAAGTTCTTTAGACAAGAAGGTTATTTTCCTACACTGCCTTATACTTACTGAGCAAGAAATATCTTATAGAATTTTTAAAAGAACCAGATTTGAATCATGAGGCAAGAGAACACATTGTTCCCAGTATCTGTTCTGATAAGTAAAAAGCTGGGCACATGGATATTCAGATTACATTTCTAAGTGCTCACAAGATCTTGGTGTGGCCTTGTGATTACATTCTGGCCAGTGATATATAAGTACAAGATTTTGTATCAGCTTCCAAGAATCTTTCTCAAAAGATAGCTGGCACATTTTCTTTATTATCTTTTGTTATTCTTTCTGATTTTTAATTATTCAAATATTGCCTGAGGGACTTTTCTCCCCCTCAGGAATCACATAAAATTGCTTTATTTTTTAGTTTTGCCAACAGTCCAAATTGCCAGCTGCTATTTCAGATCTTCAAATGAGAGATAAATTGATTTTGATCAAAATTAGAGAGTTTGAAAGAAGACAAATACCAACTAAAGAATTTATTTAAAATTCAATCCGTCAAAGAAAATACTCCCTCCAAAGTAGCAATCCTGGGGTGCCTGGGTGGCTCAGTCTACCTTCAGCTCAGGTCATGATCTTAGATTAGGATCTTAGATCCAGGGTCCTGGGATTGAGTCCTGAGTGGGGCTCCCTGCTCAGCAGGGAGCATGCTTCTCCCTCTGCCTCTTCCCCTGCTCATACTCACTCTCTCTCTCTCTCTCTCTCTGTCAAATAAAAAATTAAACAAAGTAGCAATCCTTTAAGTTTAGGAATTCTAAGTTGCACTGAAAAACTTGAAAAATATTGAAAATCATGTGAGAATCTGGCTGTGGAAAATAGTATACAAACTGATAGAAATAGAGCAGCAATTAAGTATTTCCTTTAAAAAATCTATTATTAAATTGAATCCATAAACACATGGTTTAAAAGACTCAGCAAATATCTGGTAGTCCATCAACACCTACAACTAAATAGGATATATTTTAGAAAGGAGGGGGGGAGGATAAAATGTTTTAAGTAGCTTTCTGCATTTTTACAACTCAGATATTATTATCTGTACCAAAAAAAATTCATATTCAATGTCTTGGGAAGTTAAAAAACTTTTTTTTTTAAGTCAAACAGTTTGTAAATGGTAGAGCTTGGGTTTGTACATAGGTCTGTTTCTAGGAGTCCTTACAACATGATAGCTTGTATCTAAGGAAGGAACACTGAAGGAATTTTATTGTCTTTGTTGGTGTTTTTGTTATTGTTTGAACATGCATATACCTGGAGGAAAGTTTCCTTTAGGGAAGAAAATAAGGAAAAAATTAAAGTTGTTTGTATTCAGTGGATAAATCAAAGTATGGGAAAGTTCATGCCACTTATTTTGAAAAGCCAGATTGTTTTCTTCTTATTTTTATGTTAATTGCTTAATATTCACTGGCATGTGGAAATAATAGTATTTTCCTCCTATTCATATTCAGCAATTCAGTTATTCTCAATCTGAGTCTCTATAGCAATACATTAGATTTCTTTTTTTTTTTTTTTTTTTGTCTAAAACACAAATAGGAATCTGAAGAAAGTTATTCAATCAGATTATGAAGATCTGGACATTAGGTCCATACAGTTTGAAAAGGAAAAGAATGCAAGATCTTGATTTAGTTCAATCTGTAGTTCTTTCTTTTGTGAGGATTCTTGAACAAAGTGCTTGAATAAATTTCGTTAAATGTGTTTCATAGATACCAAGACCATCAAACTTTCAGAAATTACTTTACTTCTTGGAAAATTGTTTTGTTGTTATTGTTTTGTTTTGTTTTTAAGATTTTATTTATTTGACAGAGAGAGACACAGCGAGAGAGGGAACACAAGCAGGGGGAGTGGGAGAGGGAGAAGCAGGCTTCCCGCCGAGCAGGGAGCCGGATGCGGGGCGCAATCCCAGGACCCTGGGATCATGACCAGAGCCAAAGGCAGACACTTAATGACTGAGCCACCCAGGTGCCCCAGAAAATTGTTATTTCTTTAAAGTATTTCAAACACCCAATAAAAGAAGCTCCAGAACATTAGTACACTCACAGTCAACAACATTTGGAAAGATAAAGTGAAATGAAACATAAACACATGGATTATATTGCTTTAAAAATAAACATGAATTTAAAAATTATTGGTAAAGTGTCTAGCAAAATGGGTTATTCTAAAACCAAAATATTTAAAAAATAGATTAATACATTTCAGAAACTCCAAAGAGGAAAAAAAAACTCAGAAAACTGCTTTTCAATTGAAGCAGAACAAAAGGTAATTTTAATTTGGTTTTATGTCAGAATTCTCTGTTTTGATTCAGGTAACAATATTTCATGTAAATTAATAATGTCACATATAGGTAATTGTCCTATTTTATACAGACAGAAAGAAGCAATAAACCTGTCACCTTGACCTGTCCTGTAAGATGATCTGACTCTTGTCATCCTCCCTCTTGCAATGCAATAAGAGAACAGAGCAAAATCTAATTGGATCACTCAGCTTAAATAGTGGTTTAAGCTATTTCAAGGTTGTGATTGTGTGAGTGTCCTGTACAGTAACGGGCACTTAGGAGGCACCTAATACATAGTTGTTAAATAAACAAGTTAACTGAGATCACCAAGAGTTTTAACTATGGAATTTTAAAAAGATAAAGCAATTGAGTCCCAATGAAATTAAATGATTTACTTCTAAGTATGTGAAGTTACTAACTAAGAATGTGAAGTTATCATCTGATTCCTTACTCCCATCTATATTGATCTCAATATCTAAAGAAAGCTTTTTCAGAGCTATAAATTTAAATCCATGTGATAGCTAAATAGTATTAATGAGAACTGAAGGAATATGGGACTATAAATGTTAAGAGGTAGAATACAAAAATGCCTTAGTCCCTACCCATTCTTTGGACATAAAAATGTGAAAGAGTAGAAAGATGGAGTGGGTAGGATGAAGGAAGTTAGGTAAGAAAAAGTTCAAATATTGAGAATTCCAAAGAAGCCACACTATCATTTATTACATGAGTCACCTAAGTTGTTTTCAAAACATCACTAGAATTTACTATATATAGATTTGCATTTGGGTTTCATGATACTTTCAAACCAGGTCATTTCACCCTTGATTTTTATTTTGGATGATCTCACATAGCAAAGCAAACTCAAAACTTTCAGATATACTTGAGATTTTTATCTCTGCCTCAATTTTCTCTCAGATGAATATCTTTAAAACAGAAGATTTCCAATTGGGCCTCTTTAAATTGCAATGTAAGTGTCATATATTCTTTTGTAACAAATTGTAACTACAATCTTAGGAGTATCAAATTTGTTTCAAAGTATTCAAATTTTGATTCCATTATAATTTAAACACAATAATATAGTAAATCTAAATGTGATCATTTTTCTTAAGGTACATAGATTTATTTCTTAAATTGGGAGACATTCACCATTTCATCCTGTTGAAATCTATCCAAGGAAATGGAAAATGTGGCATGACTTGTCTGTTTATTGACTTAGGAAATTCTGATAATGTTACATACAATTATCTACAAATTATTAAACCGATGAATAAATTTTACATATGAATAACTGCATTTTCAACTTATCTTTGATTTTTTTCTTCATTAGGTCAATCAGGAAAGTGAGTTAGGCAATAGTGGAGTTCACACTTCAATTTGTACTAAAGAAAATAAAACCTATGGAGGTTAATTTCATCAAGGTTCATGGGGCTAGTAGTTTCATAGAGCTGGTTAGTAGCCAAACTGGGATTTGTCTGATGCCAGATTGCAGGTTAACATGAAGGAAAGATTCAGAATTTGCAGCCAGTGGAAAAAACGATGTATAAGACTGTGATGCTGACATTTGCTATCAAAGAGCAATGGCACTTATTTCTGTCAGACAATTATGGGCAATTGAGATCTCTGAGATAAAGGATAAAATTCCCCATTTGAGAGGTGTTCGAAACTTCTAGTCCTATATACCTTCCTAGACATCTTTCAAGAGCCAGCTCTCTGTGGACCACTTATCTCCTTCGCCACCACCCAGATAAAATGATATACTCTCTCCAATGAACCCCCAGGACACTCTTTTCACAATTATAAAATTACACTTAACCAACAATACATGGTGTTACTATTATCTAGTTGTATAAATTTCTTTCTTGTTAATAAAATTTCAATTCTGGAAGGAAAGTCATTGGGATTTATTCATATTTATATTCCTAACTTTTGGTGCAGTACTTACCATATAAAAAAAGTTTAATGAATGAAATGGAATTTAAGTGCATAAATTAGTATCAATTCTAGGAAGATTAAGTATCAAAAAGTTTTAAGGGTATAAATAAAATGTAGTATCTATAACAGTAAGCTATGGGAGCCACATCATAAGGTACGGCATCAAAGCAAGAGTAAGGAAAAAATCAGGATGATTAAGCAAGATTGAAACATGTGAGTAGACCAGTGATGTCACTGAAATCACAATGATGGGGAATTAGACAACTTAAATCAAAACCAACAAATCTAGGCAAAGGACCAAGGCCAAAACCAGTGGCCCAAGTGATAAAATCCTTGGCTAAAGCCCACATTACAAAGCAGACATTATTGTCAAAGCAGAATCAAGCAAAATGAAGATAGAAATTAGCACCTCCAAAAAGCAAGATTACCCTCAGGGACTTTAAAGTTTAAGTAATATAACATATTTGGAAGAGGCTACTCTTCACGAATGCATCTTCAATACACTATTATAGCCAGCCCTACTACCTGAGAGCTAGAATTCTGAGACTGGTCAGAGTAGGCAGCGAAAAAGAAAGGAGTTCAAATGCTTTCAAATGCTTTTTCAATTTTTAGAACTACCTATTCCTTTGAGATGCTGATTTTTTAAAATATTATTACATGCACAGAAATATACAATTTTATATTCACAGTTCAGGGGCCATAGACTTTCTCAAGACTTCCAGGTACTTCTGTGACTCTAGATAGAACCCTTGGAAAGAAACTGTATGAGAGCTAAATTTAAATTATGGAATTATTCCATACTCTATACAGAATATGTAATTAGCTGAAGTTAAAATATGGAGAAACTACAGGTAATTTCCACCACAGGTAAGTCAAGTGACTAATTGGTAACTCTTAATAATTTCTGCTTATTTGTTGTTCATTAGCTTGATTTCCCAGTGGTGTCCTTTAAATTGATGAACTTACTTGTATGTACACAAGTACAGAGTTGTTACTAATTTTTTTTTTAAAGATTTTATTTATTTATTTGAGAGAGAGAGAGAAAGAGACAGAGAGCACGAGAGGGAAGAGGGCAGAGGGAGAAGCAGACCCCCTGCTGAGCAGGGAGCCCGATGCAGGACTCGATCCCAGGACTCCAGGATCATGACCTGAGCCGAAGGCAGTCCTTAACCAACTGAGCCACCCAGGCGCCCATTACTAATTTTTTAAAACTTTATTGTATTATGTTATGTTAATCACCATACATCATTAGTTTTTGATGTAGTGTTCCATGATTCATTGTTTGCGTATAACACCCAGTGCTCCATTCAATACGTGCCCTCTTTAATACCCATCACCAGACTAACCCATCCCTCCATCCCCCTCCCTTCTAGAACCCTCAGTTTGTTTCTCAGAGTCCATAGTCTCTCATGGTTCATAAATTTTTTAATCTGAAATTAAAGACAATAATCTAACTATAGAAAATATAGGTGTGCCCATAATTTAAGAAAAAATATCTCATGTATTTTAAAGTCCTCACACATGTACCTTACTTAAAATTTTTTTAAAAATATGTTTTTAATAAAATGTCATTAAATTTGCACTTGCTTTAGGGGGAATCTGGGTGGCTCAGTCAGTTGAGCGTCTGACTCTTGGTTTCAGCTCAGGTCATGATCTCATGGACTATAGGATCAAGCAACACAATGTGTTGTGTTAATGGGGAGTCTGCTTGAAATATTCTCTTCCTCTGCCCCTCTGCCCACTCACTCACTCTCTCTCTAATAAATAAATAAATCTTTAAAAAAATTTCCACTTGCTTTAGGTATAAAGTAACTTTTTCATTAATGGATTTTTTTTTAAACTGAGAGTTAGCAAGCATACAAAGATTATTTAACCATATTCAAAAAAGTAAAATCCATCAAAAGCCCTCTAAAGATTCAATGCAATCCCCATCAATATACCAAAGGCATTCTTTACATAAATAAAGGAACATTCCTAAAATTTGTCTGCAACTACAAAATACCTGGAATAATTAAAGCAATGTTGAGGAAAAAAAAAGGACAAAGCTGGAAGTATCATGCTTCTGGATTTCAAATTATACTACAAAGCCATAGTAATAAAAATAGTATTGTACTGGCACAAAAACAGATGCATGGACCAGTGCAACAGGAGAAAGAGCCCAATATTAAACCCTGGCATATATGGTCAACTAATATTCAGCAAGGGATCCAAGAATACCCAAAGGGGAAATGATGGTCTCTCCAACAAATGGGGTGGAGACAACTGAAGAAACACATACAGAACAATGAAAATGGATCCTTATCTCACACCACTCAAAAAAATTGACACAAAAAATATCAAAGCCCTAAGTATAAGACCTGATACCATAGAACTGCTAGAAGAAAATGTAGGGAAGAAGCTCATCAATATTTGTCCTATCATTAAGTTTTTGGACATAATGCCAAAAGCACCAACAACAAAAGAAAAAAAAATCAAAACTTTATCAAACTCAAAAAATTCTACACAGCAGAATAAACCATTAAGGAAATGAAAAAAACAACCTACATAGTGGGAGACAATTTTTGCAAATCATAAGGTGTTAATATCTAAAATGCATAAAGAATTCAGTCAACTCCATAACAACAAAAATAATCTGATTAAAAAATGGCAAGAATTAAATAGACATTTCTCCAAAGAGGACATCAAAATGGCTGACACATGAAAAGAGGTTCAACATCATTAACTGTCAGGGAAATACAAATCAAAACCACAATGAAGGGCGCCTGGGTGGCTCAGTTGGTTGAGCGACTGCCTTCGGCTCAGGTCATGATCCTGGAGTCCCGGGATCGAGTCCCGCATTGGGCTCCCTGCTCGGCAGGGAGTCTGCTTCTCCCTCTGACCCTACCCCCTCTCACGTGCTCGCTCTCTCTCATTCTCTCTCTCTCAAATAAATAAAATCTTTAAAAAAAAAAAAAACACAATGAGGTATCACCTGATACCTGTTAGAATCGCCACCACAAGAAGACAAAGACAACAGTACTGATGAAGATGTGATGAAAAGAGGACCCTTGTATATCACTGGTGGGAATGTAAATGGTCCCACAACTATGGAATACAATATGGAGTTCCCTAAAAAAATTAAAAATTGACCCACCATATGATCTAGCAATTCCACTTCTGGGTATATACCCAAAGGAAATGAAGACAGGATTTTGATGAGGTATATGCTCTCCCATGTTCATCATAGCATTAGTCAAAAGAGCTGCGATATGGAAATGACTCAAATGTCCATCAACTAATGAGTGGATTAAAAATGTGGTACATATATATAATATAATATTTTTCATCCATAAGAAAGGAAGATATCTTCCCATTTGTGACAGCATGGATGGACCTTGAGCACATTATGGTGAATGAGATAAGTCAGATAGAGAAAGAAAAAGTACAATATCACTTAGATGTAGAATCTAAAAAAGTTAAACTTGTAAAAAAACAAAAAACAATAAAATAGTGGTTATAAGAGGATGGAGGGTGGGGATAAGGGTGATGGTGTTTATATCAAACTAAAAAGCATATGCACAGCAAAAGAAACCATTGACAAACAAAAAGGGAACCTACTGAATGGGAGAAGGTATTCTCAAATGATATATTTAATAAGGAGTTAATATCTGAAACACATAAAGAACTTAGGCAACTCAATACAAAGAAAAAAAATGCAATTAAAAATGGGAAGAAGACCTGAATAGATATTTTCCAAAGAAGCAGAAATGGCCAAATGACACAGGTAAAGATGTTTAACATCACTCATCATCATGGAAATACAAATCAAAACCAGAGTGAAGTATCACCTTACACCTGTCAGAATAGCTAGAATAAAAAAAAAGAGAAAATAACAAGTGTTAACAAGGATATGGAGAAAAAGGAACACTTTCACACTGTTAGTGAAAATGTAAATTGGTGCAGCCACTGTGAGAAACAGTATTAAATTTCTTCAAAAAATTAAAAAAAATTATCAGATGATCCAATAATTCTACTATTGGATATTGATCCAAAGAAAATGAAAACACTAATTCAAAAAGATTATGCACCCCTGTTTATTGCAGCATTATTTACAACAGCCAAAACACCTAAATTTTCATTGATAGAGAAATGGATAAAAAAGATGTTGTATATATACAATGGAATATTACTCAGGCATTAAAAAGAACGAGATCTTGCCATTGTGACAACATGGATGGACCTAGAAGTTATTATGCTAAGTGAAGTAAGTCACAGAGAAAGGCAAATACCATATGATTTCAGTTATACATGGAATTTAAAAAAACAAAATGAATTAACAAACAAAATAAACAAAAGGTAGAACCAGTCATAAACACAGAGATCTGATGGTTGCCAGAGTTGTAGGGGTGGGGAGATGGGTAAAATGGGTGAAAGGGAATGGGAGCTACAGGCTTGTGCTTATGGAATGACTAAGTCAGGGGAATTAAGGACACAGCATAGGGAATATGGTCAACAGTATTGTAACAGCATTTGTAGGATAATAGCATTTGTAGGATGGTAGCTACACTTGTGGTGAGCATAGCGTAATATATAGACTTGTTGAATCACTATGTTGTACACCTGAAATGAATGTAACATTGTGTGTCAATACATCTTGTATTTAAAAAAAAAGTGATGGTGTTTAAAGGTACAAAATTGTAATGAGTAAATAAGCCAGCAGAGCCTTAATGCACAATATAATGAATATAGAAAATAATAGTATATTATGTGTAGTATATGTGATATATGTGATAAAAATGATTGTTGATATAGCAGTATTATAACATATAAATATATCAAAGTAATACACCGTACACTTTAAACTGGCATGATGTTACACATCTAATATGCATGGTAACAAGTAGTAATAAGAGTTATTGTGAAGATCATTTAGTAATCTATAAAAATATTGAATCACTATGATGTACATCTATAAATTAACAGATATTTATGCCAATAATACTTTAATAAAAAATAAAATTTAAAAAATAAAATCCATACATCACATCTTTGAGCATAATTTGTTTTTCTTTTGATAATATAGAATTTACTGACTCATGTATGGAATAATTTTATATACATACTGGTTTTATTATGTAGAAATTATTTATTGTATGATCTGAGTCTCCATATTGCCAGTTTCTGGAAGGAAAGTTCTATGTGTCATTAATTATTTTATTACAAGAATTAGCATATTACCCATGGATCTCAATATTACCCATGTTCTATTTACAGAAATGTAGGGTGGCTGGAAAACAGTGTGTAAAAGAGGTGATGCTACAATGAGGGCGGAGCAAGAGTTGTGTCTAAAATGGCACATTAGAGTTCTAAATGCTTTGATTGGTGCATTGGAGTTTTATTCTGGAGGCAAAGGGAAACTGTAGAAGTTGTTTCAGTAGATGTGCAAAAAAAAAAAAAAAGTTTGCATTTTAGAAAGACAATCCTAATTTGATTGAAGATGGAAAACAGAGAAAAGAATAGAAAACAAGAGGCCTGACAGGAAGCAGTTAAAACTGGCTAGAAGAATCTAGATGAAAACAACTGAATAGTCTAGATGAAGAACATCTGCACCAAAGCAATGGCCCCAGAGAAGAGGAATAAAAAATAGTTTCCAGGGGGGAAAAAAATGTACATACTGTGATTATGTGGACCTTAATCTAGAAATTCAAATGTAATTCAATATTAGGAAATGTGTTAAAATAGTTAATCATATTTGTACATAAAGCACTTGTTACCTTTGTTTAGAACATACCCTTCTCTCCCATACATTTTGAAGGCTTTCCCCATCCCAGGCCATTTTGGTGTTCATTTATATGTCCCCTCTGTAAGAGGCCTTACTGGACCACCCTTTTTAAAAAGGTATTTAGTACCTTTCTAGAACCCCTTATTCTGTTTATTTTTCTACCTAAGAGTAACTGCTACCTAACTCTACATTATTTATATTTTTATTACTTGTTCATTATCTGTCTTCTTTACTGAAATGCTAGATGCGTAGAGCAGGGACTTTGACTATTTTAACCATTACTCTATCCCCAGGATTTAGAACAAATTTGAGAGTAAGTGCTCAAAAACTAGTTATGAGTTACTGATACAATTACCTTCATATATGTAAAAATACATCTTGTATAATTTCAAGATTTTAAAAGTAAAAATTATTTTTTATTTTTTTAAAGATTTTATTTATTTATTTGACAGAGAGAGAGATAGCGAGAGCAAGAACACAAGCAGGGGGAGTGGGAGAGGGAGAAGCAGGCTTCCTGCCGTGCAGGGAGCCTGATGTGGGGCTAGATCCCAGGACTCTGGGATAATGACATGAGCTGAAGGCAGATGCTTAATGACCGAGCCACCCAGTCGCCCCTAAAAGTAAAAATTAATATTTTCTTTGTACACCATTATCCCAAATGTCAACCTCATCCTGAATGAGAAGGCATTGGGAGTATTCCTATTAAAATTAAAAACATGAACATAACAATAATCTTTGCCTCCACTCTCATTTTACATTTTTTTGGAGCAAGGAGCCAATTTAACTAGGCAAAGAAAAAGAGATATAAACATTGAAAATGGTGATTTAACTGGAGAATCCAAGAATGAAGGTAGAAAATTATTACAACTAATGAGAAAGTTAAGATTTCTGTACACAAAATAGAAATAAATATCTATATGACATTTGAATAAGAAAGGTTTTCTTAGAAAAGGCAAAAATGGTAAAGTGATAAATGATAATAAAAGGACTACAATGAAATGAAAACATTCCAATAAAAGGGACAATGAAGTTAAAAACTAGCTACAAACTAGTAAAAGATACTTGCAATGGAAAAATTTGACATCGGATCGGCACCTAGATTTTATTTTTTTTT
>NC_138375.1:76641879-76681696 GCF_054177405.1 Leptonychotes weddellii | reverse complement strand
GGTAGCGGGAGGGGAAGAATGAAGCGGGGGAAATCGGAGGGGTAGACGAACCATGAGAGACGATGGACTCTGAAAAACAAACAGGGTTCTAGAGGGGAGGGTGGTGGGAGGATGGGTTAGCCTGGTGGTGGGTATTGAGGAGGGCACATTCTGCATGGAGCACTGGTTGTTATGCACAAACAATGAATCATGGAACACTTCATCTAAAACTAATGATGTAATGTATGGGGATTAACATAAGAATAAAAAAAAAAGAATGCAAAAAGGAACGTTAGCTCAGACACCTGTGGGACTCCATGTAGCACACCAACATTCACATAATGGAAGTCTCAGGAGAAAGAGAAAAAGACACAAATGATGTTTGAAGAAATGGCCCAAAACTCTCCAAATTTCATGAAAAATATTAGTTTATATGTCAAAGAATTTCAATAAAGTCCAGGTAGAATAAACTCAAAGATATCCAATAGATTCACCTCACCTTCCAAAAAAATCTGTGGCTCCAAAATTAAAACTCATGGCATAAACATTTAATATTTTTACTTCTGGCAAAAATAATTTTGGCCAGATATGAAAGAATTTGATTCTAAGATGACATGTGGTCTCGCTATGTCACATTAAAAATAGAAACCTTATTTATTGGAATTTTAAATCAATAAAATATTCCCTTTCTGGCTCACTCCACCATTGGGCATACATCATTTTTGAAGCACACTAATGATACAATAGGGATGCTGCCCAGTAGTGCTGGAGAGAATGAAAACAAGTTTTGCTTGGCATAGTACCATTTGGGTACCCAGGTCATGTTTGATGTGTTCCTACTAGGCAACTGCTTCACTGGGGTAGGCACTTTAAACATTTATGTCACTGTAAGTCAAGTCAAGTTCTTACTTGACTAGATCTTTGCACCAATTGCACCAAGTACGCTCATCAATTTATCCCCAGCAACCTTAGCATCAAGCAGCAGAAACAATTAACTCTCACGCCATGAATCTTCCCTTGACAGCGTTTAGCAGACCCAGGAGAATGGATGCCTGTGCGTAGCATCCTGCAGGACAAAGATAAAGCTAAAGAGAACCCCTGGATGCCTAGTGTAATCGTAAAGACAGTATCCATCAGTGTTCTTGTTGGATCAAATTAAACATCCTTGAATATCCCAAGCTGGGTAAGTGTTTAGTGAATATCCCTTTTACATAAATTCTTCTCTCTTTGTGCAAAAAATTATGAATTTTGACTCATTTGCATTACTCACAGTGTGTACCATTTATTAATTATAAAAAATACATATCCTATTAACAAATCAAATGCAGTTCAGAGACAAATAAATTAAAAAGTTGATTTTCCTTTACTATCCTCTTCCCCCATATTATCCTCTTGAGATAAGCAATATTCATTGAAAAGAACTGAACCCATCTCTGACTGAACCAATGTCCTCGATTTCCGTTTTTAATTTTCATTCTATTTATTACTCTTCTCTTACTGAATATTTCTCCACATTGAAAGTCCTTAGCTGGAATTCTGTTCAAAAATAATTGTGGAAACTAAAATATATTCTCAGCTCAACATTTCATCGCTAAGTGAATTCTAGTTATAGCACTTAAAACATTTTAAAACCCAATTTTTAATAACTTTAATATTTGGACATGTCTATGCTGAGGAATCTTCACTTTTTCTAACACTTTGGTAACTCTTTGTCATCATTACCATATATAGCCAAAAACTTCTTAATAATATCCATTTTGATTAAGTTCTCAAAACTGTTTCCACATGCTTTTGTAAAGTACTTATTGGCAATAAGTATCTTTAACTTAAAGCAAACATAGTTAAAAATTAAATAAGTATGGATCAAAATGTATCTTAGCAAACAAATTATCTAAACCCCAGGGAAAAAATGGTAAAAATTCTAACATTTTATTTGGGGCTAGTTTTACCAAATTCTTGATTGATACTGATATTTTCAATTTAAAATGTCAGTTGAAACCATATGCTTTTGGACCTTAGAAATAAAATGTCCTTTCAAAACTTTTGTCTAATTCTCTGTCTTCGAATTGACATTATAAAAGTAACTTCAGTCAAGTGAATTGATTTGCAATGACTATTTAGCAATTATTAAGAAACCAAGTTTTCTAACTTCTCATACCACATGCTAAAACAATGCCTCCTAACCATATCATCTTGGAATATCAACAACTTCTATTAACTTTCAGTCCAAAAATCCAGTATTTTTAGAAAATGAGCCCTTTAAAAATATCTCCTTATGCTTCAAACTATACCAACCTGATAACTCTACTACTGACAGAGCAGATATGATGAAAAAAAAAAAAGTTTATATTATTTCCTAAGTTTTCAAATTGTAAAATTTGTAAAAATGTATAAAATTATATATTATGCTATATATGCATGTGTGTAAAGAAATGTATATACACACATGCTGAGTTTCAATGAATATATGTGTTATATTGGGAAATCAATATGATGAATTGATTGTATCCATTTAAACTGGCAAATTTACTACCTTATCTACCTGTTTATTGTTTTAAAGGTCACACAAATTGAAACTATATGCTTAGTGGACTTGGTGCCTAAGGGCTGCAATTAATGGCTCACGCAGTCTTTATATCTACATTATTAGTTCAAATCCAGTTGAGGATTCTACTGCTTGAAACATCACGGATTTTGAAAGTTATTCCACGTTCTATTACAAATCACAAATTTGGTACCTTTTATTTTATTTTCAACTATACTTGCACAAGGATAGTGCATTATTTTAGCCCTAATTATCTTCATCTGGTGTTGTTATCTCATATAAATAGCTAAGCAAAAAATAAATGTAATCAATAAACCTATAGTAATAAAAGTTTCCAATACCTTCCTGCAACAAAAATGGAACACTACATCAAAAACTAATGATGTATGGTGATTAACATAACAATAAAAAATTAAAATCATAAAAAAAGTTAAAAAGAAAAAAAATTCTGCAACAGAAGACTATAGATCAACTTCTCTCATTTCCTACACTGGAGACAAGGAGGCAAGAATGGAAGAAGAGGAGGGCTAACTGTTAAGTTCTTTCAAAGTGGGAGGAACTATTTTCATGAGAGGTTCTTTTGGACACTAAGCACATGGAAAGAACGTAGTAAGAATTGACAAATGTGGCTGAGTTGAGTAGAAAATAATTCTCCATGCTCTGGAATAGATCGTAGCTTTTATAAACTTGGAAAAAAAATGCTAAGTTATTATAAATAGTATTGTTTTTCCTCTCACATGAAGAAAATGACTCTAATGTGGGAGAGCAGGACCCTCCTACAAAGTCAAAGACACTGACAGTGCAAAGCTAACATATATATTGAATAGATTCTCACCAGGTGCTCACAAGTCTCTCATTTTAGGGTGAGAGAACCAACTGAGCAAAGATATCATGAATGCATACAAATTTAGAGGTATTTCTAACACAAAGATTTAGGAAGTGCCTCTTTTGTTTTTGTTTTATAACAAAATCTTATAAAGCCAGCTATGAAAAAAAGCACCACTTATCAGATCAACTTTATGAAAAAAACATACATACATACATTAAAACTTACATAAGTTTGACAATCCTTGAACCAACATTCAAGGATATAAGCTCAGCATTTCTAATGATAACAGCAAGAACAAGTCACTCGTGCTGTGTCTGTCATTGTGAACAAGGAAGAAGCTATTTTTTTCTCATTTTAATTTGCTGGTCTGCATGCTAAACTTGTTTTATGTTTGTAAATTAGATCCAATCTAAACGTATATGTGAGATTGGAATTTGGCAGCCCTCACACTTCTGTGGATTTTATACATGTGAGGTTTGCTATGTACAATATAAACTTGTTGCTTAAACTTCCTTATTATTTTTTTTATTATTAACTTCCTCTTTGCATACTGGTGGGAAAAATTAGCCTGGTAGGTGTTTGAACAGCTTGAGATCAGTTGACCTGGGAACCATTTTTCTACAATTTAAGTACTTGGCTGGAGTTTAAACACTCAAGCAGTTTGATAGCTAACATCCTTTTTAGCCTTCAGTTTTTACCCCATGTTTTTAAAGCTGGTAAACCTAACAGAGATTTTTAAGGGTCTAGTGAATCTTTAAACCAAAATTAAAAAGCAATGCAATAATTTTACACTGCTAGTCAAAGTCTTAATTACCTAAATTCTAAGTGCAGAATATTAGCTTCTGCTTAAAGAGTAGTAACTTTAAATAAGTGTGTTAAGTGCAAATTGTATGACTTAAATTTTTCAATATAAGGATTCAAACTATCATCTTTCCCTCACAGAGTGGAATTGTCATAAATGAAAGTACGTGTCTTTTTATTCTATTTAAAGTCATCTTTTTAAAGTACATATGATGAGCAAAGTGTGTAAAGGGATAAACATATATTTAAAGTGTAATGGGGTACAACAATCACTATAAAGTAAGTAACGCGATGCCACAGAAATGAAGAAAACATTCTTCAACCCATTGAGAAAGCTATTTTCAAAGCCTGACCCATTAGGTTGGAACAAGAATTTCCAGATATATGCCCACATTTGCATGAAAGTAAATATTTTACATTCCTGCTATGGCTTGGTACCTACTTTATAATGGATGGTAGCCCTGGCTCTGAGAGAAACAGGAAAAAAAAAAAAAAAAAAAAATGACCGGCTGAATTATGTGAAGTCAACCAGCCTGGAGAACAGAGAGCAGGTCTTTAATGAGGAGACATCCAGTTAATCTGTGTTTTCATTAGGCAGCTGATGATCCAGGGACGCTGTAGGATATGGGAGCAAATTCACCGGAGCAGCTGACAGAAGTCAGATTTTTGCCAGCCCTGTCCACTCCTCCCATAGGTGTTCCTCGTTGAAATCGTGGCACGTCTCGATCGAGCGTGGCACTAACCAAGCCCTACGGACCAGCGTGGCTCTACTGCTCTTGTAAGCTGCAAAACTTTTGAGTGCGGCTTTTCTACTGGTCCTGGAACTTTTTTGGAAATGTTTATTACCTGTTAATTAAGACTAGAGTGCTAAAGAGAATGACCACATAGTTATTTTGCTGAAGTCTCCTGGGCTCAGACTATGGTGCAAGCGGCCATTTTCTCAAGGATTTTTGCTTCCCAGGAGGGTCGGCGAGTGAGCTGGAACAGGGGTCGGCAAACTTTTTCTGTGACGGACAAGGGAGTAAATATTTTAGGCGTCGTGGGCCATACGGTCTCCGTCACAGCTACTCCACTCTCCCATTGTGGTGTGAAAGCAGCCCTAGACGATACAGAAACAAATGAGAGTGTCTATGTTCCAATAAAACCGTAACTATAGACACTGAAATTTGAATTGTATATAATTTTTACATTTCACAAAATATTCTTGTTTTTCTTCAGCCACTTAAAAAGATAAAAATGATTCTTAGCTCGTGGGCTGTACGAAAACAGGTGGCAGGCTGGATTTGGCCCATCCGTGAGTAGAACACAATAGTGTACAGAGAGGAGAAGAAAAATATTTAACACAAGCTTCTGCTTTTTATTAGGTATTTAGTTCTGTTTGGATTTGTTTGGCTAATTAACTCTTACATGTGTCATGACCCTAGTTTAAATTCTAGTCCAAGAGGGTCCCAGTTTACTGGAGCAGTTAGTATTGAGCTGCAATTTAAAGATGTGAAACTCACCTGAAAGACTCAAATTCTAAGTGCTAGGCTAACCCATTATATTAAATGGCTGCCACTGCTATGTTTACCTATTTGACATAGAATAAAATACTTTCCGTATCCTTTATTTTAATGTGAAATGAAAATATTCACTAAGATTGCCCTGATTTAGAAGAAACCTTGTCCCTTAGCCACCGATGAGATAGTATAATTTTACAGGGTTGAATATTTCCTTACATGGCCAGTGGTCTCAATGGTTAAGATTTTCCATTGAGCCTTCTACACTATCTTTCACATCAAAGACTGTCACTCTACACTTACCTTTTATACTCTTCTTTCTTAGTTCTGCTTCCTGAGACCCTATTAAGTATAGAAATTATAGCCTTTGCTGGAAACTAAGGGAGGAGATGGTGTCAAGACAATGAAGCCAGGAAACTGCTTCTGTGTATGTGATGTTTGTTGAATAAATCAAATGTAAGTTGTCAGGAACTGTGTTCTTGCTCTGAGTGTTTCTAGTAATAGAACCATTTCCAACTATATTCTCATTGAGACAGAAAACAAAATAAAGGGGGGAGAGAGAGATCAACTAATGCACAAAGTCATCAACATTGTGTGTGTGTGTGTGTGTGTGTGTGTTTTTAATGTTTTTAACTTCACTCGCCAACTAAAAGCAAGGTGTACCACTACCTATCCGGGCTTAGATAGTCATACACTACCTCTCCGGGCCCCTGCTTCTCAATTCTTGGCATATGTTATACACCCAAGGATTGTTCTTAAGTGAACAAACTGTAATTTCCGAATCCCTTTTGCTGTAATAACGTCTGTGATTTTGTACTTGGACCCTACTTTTCTGGGGGTTTCCCTCTTCTCCAGAAATGTCATTCTGGTTACCCTTTGTGTCCTCATCAAAACTTTGTCATTTGAGCACCAAGTGCAGTATCTGGGATATAGAAAGGGCTATATAATTATTATCTCCATACTCTGCTTATTTGTCTAGCCATTCTGTTAAATCCATGTGAAGTAACGTATTTAAGCTGATACTGGTTTAATGCATACTTTTATCAGATATATACTACAAAAGAGGGACCAATATATGCATGTCAATTCCAACAACAAAGATAATGGAAATGTTTTTAAGATGACTAAGTTTTTAAAAACCCTTCAGATCCTGTTATTCAGTAAGTTACCTACAACCTATCTATATATACGAACCACATTTATAAATCATTGAATAATATCCATTTTATATAATGATTGGAGTACACACTTTAAAACCTAATATCCTCTTTTTTTAAAGAATTTATTTACTTGTCGGAGAGAGAGAGAGAGAGCACACACAAAGCAGGGGGAGCGGCAGGCAGAAGGAGAAGCGGGCTCCCGGAAGAGCAAGGAGACTGCATGGGACTCGATCCCAGGACCCTGGGATCATGACCTGAGCCTAAGGCAGATGCTTAACCGACTGAGCCATCCAGCCATCCCTGAAAACCTAATATCTTCTTGAATATACAGTTGTCACAACTTTATAACACTTACGTTGTGCAGAAAGGAAACCAACTCAGATACATTAAGCCATTTTCCCAAGATCACAAAGTTAGTAAGTGGTGATGCCAATGCCAATCGTAACACAGGCAGTCTGACTGCAGGGTCATCACCCTCAACCAGCACAAGTCCCCTAGGGAAGGACTGCTTTAATTCATGTGATATTAAAATCAATACAAATTACAACCAGAATTTCATATAAAATGCCGACACAGTAAAAACAAAACCAAAAACATTGTTGGTTTTCTCCTCAATTTCTTCATTGAGCACCGAATACAATATGAAAATATTCTGAAATAATTCAAGCATAAAGTGTTTATCAAGTATTTACTATGATGCTGGGTTGCTCCTGACACCTCAGACACATTACTGAACAAAACAGATGAGGATCCCTGTTACTGAGGAGCTTATAGTCTAACGGGTAATTGCAAGTTTGTTTTGTAATTATCTTCCCTAGGTCGGACAACTTCTTAAGAATTTGTAGTAAACATAACACAGATACAAGTATCATCATTTTACTAACATGTTTTGACATCCAAATTTTGAGGCAAATGAAACTGGATCCCAGTTTTAGTCACCATCAGAGTGTCATCTAGTGATGCTTTCTTTCCTCCTTTTTTTTTTTTTTAAGCAACAGCTTCTAACCATTACACTTTACCATCAACTAAAGGTGCCTTCAGCAACTGCCTGTCCAAACAGAGTCAGTGTTCTTACCATGACCATTTGGCTTAGCCTTCCCTGAAAGAAGTAAAGCCTATCCCTGGGAAAGTAGACTTAAAATAATTTTTTCCATTGTTAACCCTTCTTGGAAGTTCTAAGGTTAATGTTCATTTCACTCCTGCAATTATTTGTTACTCCATCACTTTCAAAGTTAATTACAATGTGAAAAGAGTATTTTCTCTTCACTTACATTTTGATATATTTCAGTATTTCTTAAAATAAAAAAAATATTTATAAATAATAGAGCAAAGTTAGCGTTTAAAGGAGTTGTTTTAAGATGGAGAAAATGAAAAAATATGGAAAATGTATTCTTTTAGAATAACTAATATAATCCTTAGTAACAGCTTATGAAATAGAAGATTATCAATATGAAAAGCCAACAAGTTTGAATTTCAAGAAAAACTTTATAACAATCTACACAAAAAAAGAAACAGAAGTCAATATTAAGACACCCTAGGTCTAATTTAAAATATTTTAACTTTTTGTCTGACTTACAATTTGAGATACCGGGGCTAATATGCCAAAGGAGTCAGTATGTCATATGCAGAGAAGCACTGGATTTGAAATCCAAAAGACTAGCTTTGAATTTTGACTCTGCAACCCTCAACAGGGAGATCTGGCTTCTGAAGTGTAGTTTCATTTAAGACAAGAGGGATAATGATACCCATGTAAATAAAGCACTTGGCATATAGAAAGTATTTACTCTGTGGTAGAGAGTATAATTATTAATCATAAGAGTGCTGGAGTTTAAGAAAGATAAAAATCCTATGAAGACACAGAAATGCTCATCTAAGAACATATATTTTATGTGGACTGAGAGAGAAATGGAGAAAACAGGTGGATTCAAACTATGGCCGGATTTCTGAACATATGTCAAGAAGAGAATCATAAGAGCAGTCTTGTAAAAACCAAGTTGGTTCCAGTACTGTGAGGAATCTTTACATGTGTTCTTGCAGGTATTCCTCCAAATGAAACTGAGTCACATAGCTAGTGAATGAAAAGTACCAGAGAAGATGAGGTGAAAAGCCCCTGTGCCTTCTCCTGCGACTTAATATGCAGCTGCAAACGCAGAACCAGAGGAAGTGCACTGCAGAATGGATAATGGGGGGGGCAAAAAGTTTTATTTTGGAGAAAAGCAGAGTACAGTTTTAACTGCTCAAGGAAAATGTTTATTTTCAACTTTAGGTTTCTAATGGGACAAAGGCTGGTCTAATACACAACTGTCTTGATTGGCCCTTGTCTTCAATGTAAGGTGAAAATAGATGCAGAATGTAATTTCCTTGCAGTCCACTTCTATTTTTTTTTCATAACAAGGCTTGTGCATAAAAAAAAAGGACATTAAAATGCATTCCTTGAAAAGTCAAGTTTTAATGGATTCTGTATGGAAAGCCTCCCATCAGAGCACTGTTCCTCAAATACCTTTTATATTAATACACAGCTTTTACTTTTGAAATTATCTGATACCTACCATGTGTTTATCATTTATAATATCTTAAGGTTGGTTTTCCATTTTAAGCACTGGTTTATTTTTGAAATTATGGAGAATGGAAAACAAGAAAATTGAATTAAGAACAAAATTCTACTTTTATTATGTAGAATTATCTCCTTACAACTTATATTAGAATTTTAAGAGGTGACTGTTGGTCATCAATATGTTCTACTTCCTAAGCATTAGGAAAATTGGCAAGGCATTGTCAGATTTTGTTTGTGCAGAAACATTTTCTTAAACTTAGACATTTGGAAATGATGACAAAATTGTACTTTTGGGTGTATACTTTTTTTTTTTTTTTAAGATTTTATTTATTTATTTGACAGAGAGAGACACAGCGAGAGAGGGAACACAAGCAGGGGGAGTGGGAGAGGGAGAAGCAGGCTTCCCGCTGAGCAGGGAGCCCGATGCGGGGCTCGATCCCATGACCCTGAGACCATGACCTGAGCCGAAGGCAGATGCTTAACGACTGAGCCACCCAGGCGCCCCTGTATACTTTTTCTTGTACGAATTTGAATAGAGGCTATATGCAAATATTTTTATTTTCTTTTGTCATACATTATGATTTATACAGTTTTTACAATATTGAAATCCTGTAATTTATCTTTTGCTTCTCAAAATGTATACTCAAATCAAATCAGAGTATTACTTTAAAAAATGAATACCATCTTTAATATAGTTCCAAATTTATGTTTTTTGGGGGTGTTTAAAAGCCATGTTTCACATCTTTATGACACACAACAACTGATTTTTTATTTTGTTGCATTAACTACCCATGTGTTCTGGGTTCAAGGAGGAACCATAAAGGAAGGGGCTTGTGTCTGTGACAGTTTGTGGAAGGAAAAAGGTAAGATTTTACATGTGCACCCTCTTTCCATCAAGAAACAGACCTTGAGAATTGTTGTAGGTAATTTCACAATTCTTTACGGAGTTAGGCAGTCAGGAATATATAACTGCTTTGCATACACCTATATGTAGTACACAGAGAAACTGAGTGTGTATATATATATATCCAATGTTGCATATTTAATAATAAAGTATTTAAAAAAGAGTTCTGGTCACAGTTTTAAACTATCTCAATACTTAACAGTTCAGGAAAACTCTGGGGGATTCTTAGCTTGGTTCATAACTTCAGTAACAGAGTACTTCTGACTCTCAACTTAAGAGATGGTAGAGAAACAAAGGGAAGGTAGAGAGATGGCTCAACATTCTCATTTTAAACCTTCAAAAGTCACCCCCACATCAGAAGGGACTTGACAGAATCTTGAATACATCTGAGATATTGTTTAGTTTCCATTTCTTTTCTCTTTGGATTCCATAGTTTTTTTAAGGGGCACAGGATTTGGAAAGCACAGCATGGAGCATGAAATGTTATATTGTCTTTTTCAAAACTATCAGACTGGTAAGACTGATATCAGAAGACAAGAAATAAAACTATTTTTTCCACCAACAATAAAATTACTCTTATTCTTTTAAGAAATCAAATGAGATTCTTGAACATAGAATACAAATTATATTACATATATTTATTATTATAAAGACAATATTTGAAGATAAATTAAAATTATCCATCATATAGTCTGTATCACTGAACGAGTGAGAACTTGTTCTGTGTGTTCTAGATGCATATCTGATATAGGGGGAAAATGAAACTGATAACCCCAACTTTTTTAGGACTATTCCAAACATGAAATGCAATGTATCTCCAAAACAATAGTTAAAAAAAAAAAAGAAAGAAAGAAAATATATTCTCCATAAACAATTGAGGAACAGACAGGTAATATGTAGAAAGACCTAACTGCTCTAATGTTGATTCAAAAGTAGGAACCATAGGGGCACCTGGGTGGCTCAGTAGGTTAAGCATCTGCCTTAGGCTCAAGTCATGATCCTGGGATCCTGCTTCTCCCTCTCCCTCTGCTCCTCCCCCTGCTTGTGCTCTCACTCTTGGTCACTCAAATAAATAAACAAATAAATAACATCTTTAAAATAAATAAGAACCATAAATAATAGAGTTCTGTCGACTGTTTTACCAAATAGATTATAATATCCATATCAAACAAAAATTAAGATAAAAACAAAGCTGTAGTCAAGATTGATTAAAGTATAAATAGATAAAGTATATATATCAAAAGTATATATATCAAAATATAGGGCTTAAAATGGTTTTGCATAGCAGCAAAGAACAAAATGGACTAGTTTTCTATTTAAACTGTTTTCCTTTTCATATTTAAATGTATTACTTTAAATAACATTCATTATTTAATAGGTGGCTATCAGACTGTATCAAAAAAGCAAAATACTTTACAATTGGGCATATTCTTCTATCAGCATTTCCATATTCTGAATCTTCCTGATTTAGCATTTCTGTAGCTTCAGTGATGCTTAAATGGCCCTTCTTGGTAAACACATCACCACAGAAATGTAATATATGTGTTCCTTATCACTTCCTGCATTATGTGTGTGGGTTGTGGTTGTTGCTTGAGTTCCCATGACTATTGGGGGAGGAAGTTGGGTATAATTCCTGGCAGCATAGTAGTTTATCCATTAAAGAGCAGTTCATATTTCAAAACGTTTTTCTGAGATCATTACAAAAATAAAAAACAAATGGCAGGGTTATCAGGTCTCATTACCAATTGCCAAGCAAATGTTTTAAAAAAACACTAAAAATAATCACAGGAAGCAGTAATTTCTATGACAAATTGTTAGGCAGTTTACTTAGTGTGCTAAGTAATATATTTTTGATCAAAGATAAACAGTTTAAAAAGTTACATTTGTGTTGTTGGGCACAGGGTTGTGGGGGCTGCGGGGAGGAAATTACTGTTCCCTGAAGGCTGATGTACCTTGTAAAACAATCTGTCTTCAAACAAAATGAAAGAGAGCCAGAAACAGCTCTGAATTACATGACAAGACCCTGGAGATGCTGTTCATGACACAATTTGCTACAGCGGTTTGCAGATGTCTTATTTTGTGGGTCAGATTAGGCAATTTTTTTTGTTGTTTTTTAAATTATATTGCATGACATTGGTTGTAAATTCTTTCCTGATTTCTGTTACCATGTCTATGTTAAAAAGCACAATGTCTACTTCGAACAAACTGAAACATTGCCCCCCTTGTTGTTTCAAAACTGTGACTGATGGGAAGGAGCTTCTGCACTCTGGCTCTGAAACAAGTAAGGTACTTATTAGAAAATGGCCCTTTTATACGGTGCATCCAACTATAACATCGGAAGGCTGGACTTGTAACGACTTTATAGAGAAAAATACCCAAGAGTACATGGTGAGCTGATCAGCAAAATGCCAACTCCAAGCTGCAATGAGGCAGTGATTTCAAATGCCCCATTTTGGCACATTTTATTTTAAGGATTTAATCCTATAGCACCTACATAGTCTTTGCTAAAGTTAATAAAACTTCTCTTACAAGCTCAAGAGTTCTGCTCACAAAACACTTTCTTCATAGATGTGTTCAAAAACTTGAGTTTTTAGTTTTAACTGAGGTCGTTTTCAGGCAATGAAGACTCTAACAAGGGAAACTTCCTTTTTTTTTTTTTTTTTTAATTTGGGAAAAAAAGATATCATTATGCCTTGGGAAGTATTATATTTTTGTAATCATCTGCAATGCTCATTAGTCTTATTATATCTGAAGCGCTTGTATTTGTTGAAGTAGAAGCAGCTGAGATAAAAGAAATTTGAAAGTGAAATCATTACACATTTGAGTCAGTGCCTTTTTCAGACTGGAAGCCTGCTCTATTACTCTTAATGAGCTGATGCCCCAAACACTGAAAATTCATTCCTATTTCTTAACCTCTTTGAATCTCTGATTTCATAATGTGCTTTTATAAGAAAAAAAAAAAGTCATCTATACTCATTTTTAACAGTCTTCTTCATTTTGGGCAACAATAGTCAATCTTTTCAAACTATTTGGTAGTAATATTGAGCCAGCTCTAAAAATGTGAAATGCACATTGGTTAGAATTCTAAAAGAAAATCTATTTTTCAGTAAGTATTTTTATATGTTTTAGGATTAGCTATATGTAATCTAACCCATATGCATGTGTTAGGCATAGGTGTTTAAAATTGAAGAAAATATTGACATGTTCAAATTAATTGTTACTGTGGTAAAAGCATATACAACTAAATACACTATACACAAATGGGTACAAGTAAAACTGGGTAAAGCCGGATAAGACTATTGAGTTCTATCAACATTAATATCCTGATTTGATATACTACTATAGTTTACCATTGGCAGGAAGTAGGTAACGCATACACAGGGTCTCTCAACTATTTCTTTTAATGTGGGAAAAATCTGGGATTAATTTGGGAAAATTTTGGAAAATTTTATGTGCATCTATAATTATCTCAAAAATTTCAACTAAAAAATGAAATGTTACGTCATTATTTTTTTAAATCATTTTTTTTAAATGTTTTATTTATTTATTCATGAGAGTCAGAGAGAGAGAGAAAGAGAGGCAGAGGCAGAGGGAGAAGCAGGCTCCCTGCCTAGCAGGGAGCCCAATGAGGGACTCGATTCCAGGACCCTGGGATCATGACCTGAGCCGAAGGCAGACGCTTAACCATCTGAGCCACCCAGGCGCCCACATCATTATTATTTTATCTATTTGCAGCTTCTAATTTGACAAAAGGGATAGGCATCTTAGGTTTTTTTCAATCTATGCTCTAGGCATTTTAACAAAACATAAAAACTATATCCTAATTTATTATGTTAGGTGTACTTAGATGATGAAACTTTCTAAAATAATATAATCTTAATTTAGAAGGAAAGAGAAAGGGTGCCTGGGTGGCTCAGTTGGTTAACCGACTGCCTTCGGCTCAGGTCATGATCCTGGAGTCCTTGGATTGAGTCCTGCATCAGGCTCCCTGCTCAGCAGGGAGTCTGCTTCTCCCTCTGACCCTCCCCCCTCTCATGCTTTCTCTCTCATTCTCTCTCTCTCAAATAAATAAATACAATATTTAAAAAAAAAGAAGGAAAGAGAAAGAGGGGAAGAGAGATAAATTAAAAAAGGGGGGAGACAGAGAAAGAGATTGAGAAAGATTCAATTTTTGAAAAGAGAAATTTTCCCAGATACATTTTTATTGCATGTAGTGAAATCATTTTTATAAACCACTAAAAGCTACATGTTGGTGTTGATTTGATTTTAAGATGATACAATCCAGCTTTATATCCTATTTTGTAAATCAAAATAAACAGACAGGGGAATGCTTGCACCATAGATCTAGAGTTGGAGGAAGGCCTCATTCTTAATTAAGAAGTACTAAAGTGATATAGAGTGCTGTAGGAAAAGCACGAGATCAGAAGAAATGAAAACATTTATGTTTTAATAGTTTCCTTTTGGTGACCTTAACTATGCTAATTTGCCTCTAATAAATTATGACCAAGACTGTCAACTTAAATGGTCAACACACTCATTATTTAAACAATAGCATTCTTGCGGTAATAATCTTGGATGTTATAACTCCTTTTGTGAAAGTTATAGTCTTTTAAGCTCCACTCAGGTCCCCGGAGCCTATGTCTCCTGGCTAGCTTCTGGAGTGAGCAGGGGGGTGGCATTGAAGTTCCAGCTGCAGGATGTTATTGAACTACAGGAATTTCAGAATCACAGGATCTACTGTGATTAAGTGATAAAATTAGGATTAATTCATGTAATATGCTCAAGTAAGCTATATAACTAAGCAGAAGATGCAGAAGCTATAATATTTGCCACGTGCTCTGTAGTTCATTATTAGCTCACCAGCAAAATGAAGATATGATGCCCCCAACTCCTGATGGTAAAGACTAATTTCCTCTTAACATGAAAACGATTGTTGTATCTATAGCAAATCGTCACAGGTTGATATTTTAGTACAGTGTTGGAGAAATGAGCCAAGGAATTGCCTTTGTGGGTGGGCATTAACATTGAGTCTGTGCAGTTGGAAGTAACAATCAGTTTTGTATTTATGATTTCACATTGATGTTTACTTATATCTAAGCTCCTTTAGAGATTTCCAAGGATCAGACCACCAAGCCTGGGTGCATTTTCCTGGAAAATTATGGAGGAAAAAAAATTGCAAATCAAGGAAACTTTATTAATTTTTTGCAATTTGTGTCTGCACTAAGCCAAAACAGCAGGCAAAAAAAAAAAAAAAAAAGGAAAAAAAATCCAATATCCAGATGTTTTGGAGGTTTGATGTTGTCAGGTTTACAGCTATTGTGATTGCCGATGTTTTCAAAAGTCTTATAAAATGTGCATGTTGTTTATTTTTTCATTTTCATTTGTTTCTATTGCTTTTAGAATTTCCAGAAAATGTCACTAAAATTACTACTCTGAAGTGAAGAGACAGAAAAATAAAAGACTAATATTTTTCTTGTTCTAAGTAAGTTTATATTTACCATCTTATATGTCACTTACCCAGATGATTATGTATATTTTATGAGAAAATAAACATCAGATTTGACCTTGTATTCTGGCACAGATGATGATAATGTAGGCTAAATGCTCTTAAGTAACTAGATTTCATTTTAATAATGTCTGAAGATACACTAGAAAAGTTAAGTTCTTAAGAGCAAATTTTTTCACAACCTCTAAAAATCTTGGTGAAAAAATGAAAGTGAAAAAAATGTACAAAATACATACATATGTATTTCTGAATTATTTAAGTTTCTTAATTTTTGTTCAAACATCACCAGTTCAATAGCAGACCTAAACACTGGCAATAATGAAATTCTATCATGTTTCCTATTTTTCCTATTCCATATAAAAAACTCACAATCATATTTTTTTATATTTTGTTGCTCAAAAGTTATACTTGGCAAGGTAGAACATTAAAACATAGTAGTTTGTTAATTGATCATTTTAAATATTTATATATATGAAGTGTGGGCCTCCCTTTTAGGTAAGGCAGCCTTCTTTTTAGGTAAGACTGTCCAGATCTGTTCTTTTATAAAGAGATACGCTCACTTCTTTCGAGAAACTTCCTCCCAACTATGAGGCTACTCAGGCTGAGTTGACTCCTGCCTTTTCTTCCCCCCACTTCTATGGCTTTCTTTGGTGATGCCCTCTAAATTTCAATGATCTGCTTATACTTCACTCCTCCTAACTTATCTGGAGATAAACATTTCTCATTTATCTTTAGAATTCTAATGCCCAACAGCAGTAATGTGTGTATTAGTTGCTCCAGAAAATGTAGGTTCTGTTTTTTATACTGAATTTGCTACTGAAAAATATCAGAATGTGGGTACATATTTCAGATATTGATTTTATACATATTAAAATGGATTACCTTGATTTTTTTACTTACAAATTTCTTGCATCCTCATGAAATTTGTTTTTCTATTTATCAATATCTATAAACCACCCACATAGTAATTAATGTATTATTTTTTTGCCTTTGCTGAGGCATTGGGATTTTGTAGTAGTGACACATGTAAAGACATTTAACAAAAACTATTATTTTGATTTGAGATGTATGCCCTCCAAAATGTTTAAGTTCTAACCTCCAGTACCCGTGGATGTGACCCTATTTAGAAGTAGGGTCTTGGCAGATGATATAGTAAAGATGAGGTCATTGGAGTGGGCCCTAATCCAATGACTGTGTCCTTATAAAAGGAGGGAAGTTGGGCTCCTGGGTGGCTCAGTTGGTTGGGCGACTGCCTTCGGCTCAGGTCATGATCCTGGAGTCCCAGAATCGAGTCCCGCATCAGGCTCCCTGCTTAGCAGGGAGCCTGCTTCTCCCTCTGACCTTCCCCCCTCTCATGTGCTGTCTCTCTCATTCTCTCTGTCTCAGATAAATAAATAAAATCTTTAAAAAAAAAAATAAAAGGAGAGAAGTTGAATACACACACACACACACACACAGGGAGAACACGATGTACATATGAAGTTACATCTGGGAGATGTGTCTGTAAGCTCAGGAACGCCAAAAATTGCCAGAAGCTGAAGAGAGGCATGGAACAGATTCTCCCCACTAGCCCTTAGAAGTAACCAAGCTTGCTGACCGTTTGATCTCAGACTTCTAACCCCCAGAACAGCAAGACAGTACATTTCTGTTGTTTCCTCATTCAGTTTGTGGTACTTTGTTAGGGGAACCCTAGCAGAGTCAGATTTCTCTAAACTACTGCTGAAGAAGAATATGGCCAGAACTAATTATTTGAGGACAAGATGAATAGAGTGACTAAAATGTGTGTAGTTTATTTTGAAAGAATTCCTAGAATGAACCATTGGGAACTTATAAAGGAAGAGAAAAGTAACAATTTGAGTTGAAGACCTATGCAAAAGCAGGTATCCTAGGGAGAATGAAGCCAGGTGGGTTTTTATGAGTGGCTTTAGCACGGATTGGGATAGCATGAAATAAAGGCAAAGAAAAGGGCATAGAAGATCCTAAAATTTCTAATTGTGTTCTTTTATTCTCTCTTCACTGCCCACCATTTGCTTTTTCCTAATGTGATACCTGCCAGAGAGATCATATGGGCAAGCATCTCTGCTTCTAAATTAGACCAGGGGGAAAAAAAAGAAAAAGAAAAAGATTCCTGGTTTGCTTTCCTGTGAAGATTTAAGATAAAATGTTAAGAGCAAGCACACTGATGATAGAAAGGTTAGACTTAGATTTTATGTTTTTTAAAAAGGAATTTTTAAAACACATATTGCGTGTGAAGAGATGTCGCAGGGTACTAATAGTGTAGGCCTTTTAAAAATCAATAATTGGTGTTAGTGATAAGACCTGTGCTGACAACCAGCTGTGAAACTGTCCTCATTCCTGCAGTGCGTAAGGGGAAAGGAACCAGCTGATGATTACCAACTCCAAGTATTGCTTGCAGTCAAAGCTTATTAAAGAAATTAGTAAAATACCCCTTTCGCCTTAAAATAGGTGTCCCAGTATTGAAAGAGAATCTATATAAAGAGTTCAGAATAGAACTGCTGCAAACTGTTCAAATCAAGAGTATTTCCCAGTTGGGCTACCGGCCTACATTGTAGAACTTAGTCTTTAGTCAAAAGCTCTTCTTCTCCCAATTAAAGAAAAAAAGGTTGAGATGCCCACAGGCCTTTGCAGCATGTTTGGTGTGACTTTTAACCCCTCATTCCACCTTCTGAATATGCCTCTTCTTTATACCACAACCTGATAGAGGGGCAAAATCTAGTCTCTGCCTCAAATTAGGCTACTGGCACCTCTTTCATAATTTCTGAAAGTCGAGGCTGAAATTCACTCTTGGTCCTTGCTGGTCTCCTATTCACGCTGCCTGTGAACATCTAGTCATTTTTACTCAAATAAGAAGGGGGGGCATTTGTTAATTAAGTTACTAAAAAAATGTGCAACCGATTCCATTTCTTACCAGCATATTCCTGCAAGCCTGATATTCTCCATGTATTATATTGGTGAAGAAATACATATAACCACTGAATAAGGAGTCTTAGAATTTTGGCTTTGACTTTCAGCTACAGCTCACTTGCACACACGACCTTATGAAAATCCCTTAAATGTCCAAGAACCCATTTCTCATATTCCTCTGTGCTCCCATGGAGCTGATCCAATGGTTTTTAAGGGAACGCTGAGCTTGGGCAAGCTCTGAAGCGCATGGGGCAAGGCAAGAAATGGGCCCTGTGTTCCCTGCTTATTGTCCTGGAAAATAAGTATGATAATATCAGCCTCACAGGGGTCCCATTGCATTAATGTTTAGAAAATGTTTTGAAATCCCAGAGATTAAAAAGGCAGTGTCAATGGCAATTACTTAAGCATCCTATTTCCAAACACCAAATTATTTTAAGCCACTTTCTCTAAATATATGTGATACAAAAGCAATTTATCCTATCTGGAAGCATAAACTGATACGGTGGTTTTATGGTCTTTTTAAAACTGCCTCAGTAGAGGGGCTCCTGGGTGGCTCAGTCGTTAAGTGCCTGCCTTCGGCTTAGGTCATGATCCCAGCGTTCTGGGATTGAGCCCTGCATCGGGCTCCCCGGCATCGGGCTTCCCGGCATCGGGCTCCCCGCTCGGCGGGAAGCCTGCCTCTCCCCCCTCCACTCCCCCTGCCTGTGCTCCTCTCTCACTGTGTCTCTCTCTGTCAAATAAATAAATAAAATCTTTAAAAAAAAAAAAAAAACTGCCTCAGTAGAATCTCTCTGTGACCTGGACCATCTAGTTCGATGCTGAATCTGAGTTTTGTAGACTCATCTCATCACTTAAACACCAAGGAGATGAATCTGTGTGAAGGGTGCTTTGCTTTGTTGATTTTGATTGTAATTTCCACAGTTACCAGAAGGTGATGATGCTTTGCTCTGCTTCATGTTTCAGACAGATTTGAAGAGGGAAGTCAAGCCAACAGTGAAAATCAAGGATGGAATAAAAAAGAACCTCAGCTTACATTTTGTGTGGGGAAAAAAGTTTAGGCCAATGGCCTCACAGAACATCCTGTAAAACATTCGTGGTTTTGAACTTTGATACCTATACGTTCCACATATCCAACATATTTTTCCTGTATGAGTATTTGTGAGCCCATCATCCTGGAACTGAAAGTTGAATCCCAAATGTTTTTAAGCAGAGTATAAAAAGCAGAGTATAGGGCGCCTGGGTGGCTCAGTTGGTTAAGCGACTGCCTTCGGCTCAGGTCATGATCCTGGGGTCCCGGGATCGAGTCCTGCATCGGGCTCCCTGCTCAGCAGGGAGTCTGCTTCTCCCTCTGACCCTCCCCCCCCCTCATGTGCTCTCTCTCTCTCTCAAATAAATAAAATCTTTAAAAAAAAAAGCAGAGTATAGAAATCTTTGCATATGTAAACAAGATAGCTGTATTTAAAATGGGGAAAACAAATTGAGAACAAATCTGTTTTTACAGCTAAATCTATAGTCTGCATTAGTTATGTAACAACTTCCTGAACTACAAAGGTTTGTGATTTACTTGGTGCAAAATATAATTGAAGAGTTCACTCACACATGCAATCTATTCTGTGAAACAGAATGCCTAGTAGGAATGCTGAATACATGGTTAAAGCTATTTTTGGAGATAGGTCTATCAATACTTCACTTGTTAGAAATGTTCAAACTAAACTATGTATCTTTCATGCATCCTTGTAATTTCTGTTCCTTTTTTTTGCTTTATTTGCAGTTTATTTAATATTTGAAAATACTTTTTGTATCAATTAACAAATTAGCAGTTTATCTGGGTGGAAAAGCCCCATCTGAGTTACTGAGTTACAAAGTGAATTGTTCTGCAGCTGCAAAATCAAGTGCCTTAGCTGAGTTAATGCTTTTCATTTCTTTTGCATGTGTCAGCATTAATGGAGGCAAGCTTCTATGAAGCCTTGCGTGTGAAGATGGTGCTGAGCAGACTAGATTCAATTCTGTTAAATGCTTTTTGCTTTTTCTTTCTTTCTTTCTTTCTTTCTTTCTTTCTTTCTTTCTTTCTTTTTTTTGGGGGGGATAAGGCACAAAAGGAGACTTCAAATCAGGCTGAACTTCAAGCAAAAGTTAATGCTATTCTCTTTTGGGTTCAACCACCCACTTTGCTTAAGGTCACTAGTTGAGGCTAATGCAGCTCAGAGGGGCTGCAGTAAACTTGGCATCTCCTTGATTAGGCTCCCTGCTGATCTAATACACATACTAGCTCACTTGCCAAGTCAAATAACACATTTAGTGAATTGGAAATAAGATTTAAGTGGGCCAGCACAATGCGGCTTGCCCTCTCATCTTTTTACCGAATCCTTCTCTTTGTACGCAAGGCTGTGAAAACTGCTCTTGTTAGAGGACTTAATCTTCATTTTTTTCCTGTAGATTATTTGGAAACAGGTCAATTGAATGTTGGAGCTGCTAACTCCTCCCACTAAAGAAAGAACCCGCTTGTGGCATACTGATTGCATCATTTACATGAAAGACTCCTATTATTAAAGAGAAAATACTATAGTCTAAGGGTCTGTTAGAATTAATAAAAAGAAATCCTGATATTAAATGCACCCCTTTTAACAATGTGTTTATTTCTTTGTCTTATAGACTCTTTTCTAAAGTGTGCTTTGTATTAACTGCTGGCGAGTAATAGATGGGGATGATCACATCAGTATATATTCATCTCCCCTGGCTGTTCTGCAGCAGTTAATTCTTAAATACAGTAGGTTATAATAGGGTGACATTTCTATAGTGCCTTTCATAAGAGCAATCTAAAGCATGTCACATAATGTTTGACTTTGAACTATTCAGTTTCTTAGTGACACAAATCTCAGGGTAAATTTATGCCTCCGTGGTTTGTTTCTTTAAAAAAATATGAGTCATTGTATTTGTTATAGTTTGAAATTTATCATAGATTCACCATAGATTATCAAGCTACCCATGCCGTAATAATCTGTAACTGTCCTTATCTGTGTTAGATGTGCAGGGTTATGATGTGTGTGGACTTTTTATGATCTACTTATCTCTTCTGGTCATATAGATTTATGTGTATCTCTTTTCTGACTAAATCCGAAATCAGAGCTTGCATCCTGAAGAAATAAAATATATCTATGTAAAATCCAAGTACTATCCTCTGACATCTGAAAGTTAAAAGAAAAAGAATACCCTCCAAAATAGACATTCGATTTGCTGCCTTTACAGAACAAAACTATGTGAGATATATCTTGTACTATGAAATTAAGTAACTCCAGTACGATGTGGGGGCTTCTGATAGACTACAGGATTCAAGGCCACTGTTTCATTATCTAGAATTTACATACTTGCAACAGTTGTTTCTGAATGGAAAGGATTTATTAACCTAAACTAGCTTTGCTATGAGAGGTGAAATACATGGTTTATACTGTTTAATCATTACAATTCACCCCTCAAAATAAAGACCAGATCTCTCTACAGCAAACCTTCAGTTGGTCAAGCAGTATTAGTATTAAGAAACTTATTTAGCCTTTGAATCTGGACTTCCATTTCTCCACTTAAGAGTTTCACGATACCGTGTCAGTTGTGAAGAACTTAAGCAAATATGAGGTCACTGTTAGTAGTTATCTCTTTCACTTCATTATGCTCTTGCTTTGGCTTTTTTGGGCACCAATAATGTCAAAAACTCATCTTTAATGGAAAAAAAACAGAAAAACTGAGAGGACTATAAATTCAAAGACTATGATTAAGCATAAAATAATTATGAAGAATGAGACAGTCCTTCAGAGCCTTGGTTTTGTTTTTTCTGTTGCTAAGAATTATATTGTTTTTGAATACCTGAGCTACAGATAGATGGCATCTAACCTCAAGGTAAGATTTGACTGCAGGAAAGACATTTTTATTTCATTACAGTTTTCAGTAGAGAAAAATGAAAATGGCATATTAATGTTCTACGGGTTAAAAAAAGGTGTTTCTCCCGGCTCATGATTTTTCTTGTGCTTTCTTTTAACTACTTACAGCAACTTTGGGACATTAAGACATCAGTAACAAATGCAAGTTTATGGTTAAAGTTTTCAAATACCTGCCACCACTGCCCTTTTTGGAAATCTGCAAAGAAAAGGTATCTTCGTGTTCAGATGTTCAAAGAGGAGATTTCAAACTGTTTACAAAGAAGGTGGGGAAAGAGATTTGTGAATGAGAAGACTAAAAGAAAAGGCAGCAAATATTAAGTTTTGATTAGGATTGACCATTAGTATTTTAGCCCTTCCTTTCTCACTACCTAATGTTTGCCAAAATGATACCCGTTTCATTCTTAGAGTCCAAGCAAAACTTTTTTTTAGCTATATAGCTATATTCGGTCTGTTGTCTCTTTCAGTTTCTTACATTTTTAAAGATAATTATCACTATGTAAGTAAAAATACGTAACATCACAGTAAACAGGATTTTTTTTTAATAATTTACAATTAGTGCCATTTCAGGCAAGAAACTAATTACAAACTTGACTTCCTTTAATGCGTAGGTTTTAACCCAAATTTAACTTCTCACAGTCTTTTTTCTTTTTCTAGCCCCTATGAATTGCTCTCTTGACTGTAGATTGGAAAGGAGTATTTGTTTTATATATTTGCATAATTTTTCTTTCTCCCCAGGGGCAAAGTATGAAGTCATATTTTATAACGGACACATATGGCCTTGTGCACACGGGAATGACATCAGGAGACTGTATATGACCTACATCTTTCTGGAAAGAACAAGGACCAGTAAGGGGACATTTTTCTTAAGTGATTCTGAGTCACTCAGCAAAAGAACCAGGACCTAGCAATACAATCTCTCAACTGCAAATTCACAGGAGCAGTTGGAAATTGCCTGCTACTCTCCCCACCCTCATCAGTTTGTATATGCAAACATAATAGGAAAATGCTCAAGATAGTATACTCTGCTATCTATAGAGAGAACTAGTAAAAATGACACCCCCCATTATAAATAAAGTTACTAACAGTATCAAAAGATAAATAAAAATAGGGTGCCTGGGTGGCTCAGTTGGTTAAGCGACTGCCTTCGGCTCAGGTCATGATCCTGGGGTCCCGGGATCGAGTCCCACATCGGGCTCCCTGCTCAGCAGGGAGTCTGCTTCTTCCTCTGACCCTCCCCCGTCTCATGTGCTCTCTCTCGCTCTCTCTCAAATAAATAAATAAAATCTTTAAAAAAAATAAAATAAAAAAAATAAATAAAAATAGATAATGAGTAGGGCTAATAATTCTTTATTCTAGCCATGATAATTCATTTAATTTATATAAAACCAAAAGTGATAAATGTTGAAATTCTTACACTCCGAATAACCCTTCTGAATTATAGCTAGAAATTGCAGGTGGTGTGTTCACACTAAGACTACTTTCTTTCCAGCTTTGTAACTAACTTCGAAAGTTAAAGATCTTCCCAAATCAATTAAGTCAATCTTTATTTTCACCATTAAACTCTAAATGCATGCAACACATTTTATATTTGAATGAAATAAAATTCCTTTTCCACCTTAATTCCTTTATTGTAGCTCAACATCACCAAATAGGTGTTTTGCTGTAAGGAAAGGTTTCATTTTCATGGTAAATTTTAGCTCTTATTTGAAATATATTAGTCAATTTTTAGAAATGAAGAAAAACAGCATAAAAGGTATATTTGTAGATATTTAAAAATTAAAATTTGTAAGGATTGGAAGAAGTTCAACTTTAGTCTTTCATCATATCAACAATGGCAGAATGATCATTATGATCAAGATACTGCCCATGCCCAGTTTCTCATATTAAGGCATATAGCCAACGATGTCTAGAGCAAAAGCTGCTTGACTGCAGTGACCATGTCTTATTTTTTAACCTACAAATCTACATTAAGTGGCTTGTTTCTAGTAACTATCCAGTAAATAGGTATGCAGTGGAGAAACAAAAACTTTACTCATTGGGTACATAAAATTTGCTTTAAAGCTATCCACAATTACTCATCTGTTAGAAAAAGCAACACAAAAATACTCAGATGGAAACCAACAAATGGAAAAAAAAAGGGGGGGGGTCCCAAATAATTGGGTTAAAGAAAGTTTTTAAAGTAACTTCAGGTGAAATTAAAAAAAAAACACTTTCACTAATTGTAAAAATAGGTTGAATGTATTATCAAACCATTATATTTCTTATTTGCACAAGGAAAACTTCTGTTCAGAGAGGTCCTCTTTAACCCATTACTTTTTAAACCCAAAGGTATGAAGTACATATTACTTGGGAAAAGGATCAAATAAAAATAACCCATTCCACACTCAGGCAGTAATCCATGCAACAATGATCATTTTCCATTTAATTTCATAATAGCACTTTTCAGGAGAACTCAGAATGTTCATTTATCAAACTTTCCAAGAAATAACAGGAATATTATATTCTTTAACACAGAATATCAGAATGCAGCATTGAGCATGCTTCCATTTGAATTCAATTTTACTTCCAAAATGGACTTTGACATTTAAAAATGGTTTAACTACTCAGAACTCAGAAATGCATATATTCCATCACTCCCAATATCCAGTTTTTAATATCATTGTTCTGTGGAAAATCATGCCAAAAATCTGGGTCGTGCTGATAGTTCCACTTTAATACAAACTACATACCACCCTCATTTTTCATCAAACAGCACAACTGGCTAAAACCCAGGAATATCTTGAAAAGGATATAACATAGGCAGCAATAGAATTATAATTCTTCCTGTGCAAAAGAATGACCTTCTTTACTCACTAATGGAAATACTTTATGTCCTAACACTTCACCCTATTATAAATGCACTTCTTCCCTTCTTCTCTCCCCATCTATTCATACATGGATAATACAAATGCTATCAACAATATGAACTCTTCTCAATTTACAACCCTGTAAAAATGTTCTTGCATTTCTTATTATCTGAGTTGATGGACTAATTAGAAACAGGCAAGGTTATATCTAGGTGTGCTGATAAAAAATGTTTCTAATTGGCCCTGAGACTGAAGATAATTCAATTACAAATCTTTTCCATTTGATTCATTCTTTTCTTCCTCAGAAAGGATTATGTTGATAGGATTCAGGTAATGGAACTTGGTGGCTTAGGAGAAGCATTAAAACATCCTTCCAGCTTTCAACTAATGTGATTAAATTTTATGAAGTTTGTTTTTCTTCTTAAAATCTTACTGAGGTCAAGTGCTCATGTGATTCCCTTAGAGCAGGGTTGAGAAGTTGGGTGAGTTGAAGAGGCGTTACTAATCTCTTAAAATGTGCTCATTAAAGTCCTAAAAAGATTTGAAATACTCATTTCCCCATATTACAATACCTAAGTTAATAAGTGAAAATACACAATTCTTTTCAATTAAGTGTTCGTTACAGATCTTTGACTGAAATGCTTCTACACAGTATCTCCAGAGTACATTTGTACAGTGATTAATGACAAAAAGTGATTAAGGAAAAAAATAAAAACTTAGTTTTAAATCTTTGCATTGTCTCTAACCTAAACATTTTTCTGGAGAGTTACCAAGCCCATAAAAATAAAATGCATTTATTTTCTCTTGCTTCTAAGGCAAGGCTAGCAGCAGAGATTTAACATTATCTTTGATTCCACATAGATATTTAAAATTTGGCATAAGTATTAAGCCATATACATTGTCCAGTATTTCTATTTTTGTGTGCAAAGAGCTTAAATTGCATGGTATCTTCTTTCCCCTTGAAAGATGAAAAAACAATGTATTAGGTTATAACGGGAACATTTTAAGATTTAGTATCCAGAAATTAAATGTATCATGAAACGATAGGTGGAGTTTAATGTACACCCTATCAGTGTGGGTCAGTGACCTGGAACATTTTCAGGATTAGTATGAATAGAAAGTATTCCCTTCTATTTTCTCTCCAGATAGGAATCTATTTTAATATCTCTCCCAGTAGGTCAAGTGTTCTTTCCAGTGATTCTAAATAGAGAAGAATTTCAGAAATCAAATTACTTTAATGAAAAACTCAACAAAGAAAGTTACAAAACTGTATGCTATAATGTTTGCATATAACCATTTATGGTAAAGTCTTTCATTCTACTTAATAATTTGTGCCTTGTCACTGATTTCAGTCTATACATATGTATGTTCGTACACATTTTCCAAGAAGATTTTTTTTAAAAGAAAAATCAACCTACAGCTGAATATTTGTAAAATGCTTAACTGAGACCTGCATTCTAGTAGATAAATCTGAGAAGAGGATAGCTGTATTTCATAAAGTATTGGTAGTATTTATAGGAATGCTCAGTCTTCTGATTTATGTTATGCATTGTATATGATCACTAGAAATTTTATTAAACCAATCATTCCTGGAGCTTGATAATTACCTTTGAGTGAAGGAAGGTATATGTCTCAGTGGAATCTCTCTCTTGCCTTAGAGGAAATATTAATTGGAGTCAATTTTCGATTAGATAAAAAATGTTGTAGAACTGTCTCATCTGCAAATCCCTCATCCCTACAATTGAGAATGTTCTAATGGGTTGCCACCATGTGGCAACTCATTAGCTATCTCAAAAGAGTACAAGCCTGCAAAGGTAAACTGCTTTATACTCGATTTATGAGTAAAGTAAGAACTTTAATTGTAAAATATAAAAGTTGCCATTTGTCCATTCTTTAAATTAAAAAAATGCAATACAACTTTCTATTAACTTTCCTAAGCTGTACGTGTATATGTACATATATAAATCTGTATAACTATATATGTAAATATACATACATTTATGTGTACATACACCTACCTATATATCTCTAACTATTTAAAAAGTGGCACTGTAGCTTGATTTACTCAATGCTAGTTTTTCACAGCTTCTCCAAGTACAGGTAGCAGAAGAAACAGCTATTATTCCTTTTCATTTTGATCTTAATTAGATTGACAAATTTAACACTTCTGCCTAAATGTCATATTACCTAACCAGCTAAGAGCCATAACATTTATAGAAAGAGGAAATAAGAGTTATTTTAAGCCAAGTAAACTACCTCAATATTTAATAAAATTAATAATTTTGAGATGCCTGTGATTGGTGAGCCCAATCCTTGACTCAATGTAGATTATGCTACATAAAATAATTCCTTGTTTTCTCAAATGAAATTTTTTTAAATCAAAATTTGACTCCATGAATCTTCCTCAGTATTTACACAATTTAAACTAAAGCCTATAGCTGTCAAGTGAGGCATGTTTCTTATTGATGCTTGCTTTAATGGGCACTGTAGAGCTGATGGACTGGAAGATTGCCCAACCTGCTGTAATAACCGACCATTTGACCACCCCTGTGCTTGCTTTAGATCCCATATTAGTCTTAATGCTTTTTGCTTCACAAAGCTGTAGAACAGCTGCTCTTCAAAAGAACATATGCTAAGGACATGGTAACTAAATTCAGCCCTCACCAAAAACTTGAGGAATTCTTAGAGAAAAATATGCCAAGTGACTGTATTAATCATTGAACACCTCTGGAATCTTCAGTCATATAGATCAAAGAGTTGTGTGTGGGTATTTGTTCAAATTTATCTATTTTCTAAGGGCAAAGTGTGTTATCAATGTTGTTGATTCTAAATGAAAAAACATTTAAACAGCGTATTTTCATTATCATAAATAACGCAAAAGAATAAACAAAGCTTAAATCATTTTCTAGGACCCCTGTTTTGCATTTGTCTTTCTCATTTTGACAGTCCACCTTTAAAGGTTACTTTGCTCATTTTCTTAGAGTTCATACACTTTAGTAACAATATTAACTATCATTTAACTTTAGGCCAAATTATAGCTACCAATAGAAAAACAAATGCCCTATCCTTTCTAAATAAATCCAAAGCCAAGCAAATTACATAATCGTTTAATAAAACTTTATCATTTTAATAAAATTAGGTCAGCAAGCATTTACCAACTTAACAACTTCAGACACACACACACACACACACACACACACACACACACACACACCCCTGCAGCGGATGGTTGTATAAATGAAAGGAATTTGCATTCCTCTTAAATTATGCTTCTTGGCACCAGTTTTATCATTCACAGTGTATTTTGTCTTTAGCACACATAAATCATGACTTGACATGCTGGTTAACTGAGTTAGTTTCAAAATAAAAGGAATCACATGTTTTCCATTGTAAACTGTTAGAATCACTTCCTTACTTATTGAATATAACTTTTGTTTGCAGAGTCTGTCACTATTGACCCATTTATCTCCCCATCTCAATGACTGCTGTGTACTTTTTCAAGAACAATTTACTCTTTCCCCAAATAATATGCCAGTAGGTTATTGGACAGCTGTTACTTTTGAGGCTAATATCTGGGGGTAATTTTCTGATGGTGACTGGTGCTTTATTTTGCATTAGTAAGTACAGGGATCCTATCAATGCCATTTTCCTTGCTCTGTGGGACATAAGTTTAAAAACATGCTGGCATATGGACTCATTACAGAAATATGACTATAATACAATTGGCCTGAATACTGTCCTCACATGGCAATTTCTTCCCAGTGTCCTTTGGGAAATTTGTGTTTTTCTGAGTTTTGAATATTTAAGAATTATCAGTTGAGGAAGTGGGGAAAAAAACTAAAAATGTATTCTGTGAGGATTAGACCTTAAAATCAATACAGAGACGTTATTGGTTTGAAAAAATCCACTGACATCAAGTTAAAATGAAGACACCCTGACACTCAGGGTCAAATGTCAAGGTGGACCTTTCCTGGAACCAGAACAAGATCACATAAGCCAGAGGCAGTCATGATCTAATCAGTCGATCTTGATTGCATTCATTGCCATGTTTTAAGTGTTTGTTCTTGGCTCTGTGAGCTGCTTACAATGAGTTGTTGTTTAAAATAAAATATTAATAAGTTTATACATATTGTATACTTTATACAAACACTATGAGTGGTGTTCCAGGAAACAAATTTGGAAGTAAATTATTAAATTGGCAATTGATGCATGTACTGCTGTTCAACTTGACAGTGTTTAAAAAAAATAAAATAGTTGTATTTTCTATTTAATAATGTTCACTGCTGTATTTCAGTTCTTTCTATAGGCTATAATTCCTTAAAACATTCTAGAATAAATTCAAAGGGAAGACAGCATGTATGAGATTCCCAACGTGAAATCCTAAACTGACCTTAAGAAAAAGTCAACACAAGCAAAATTAATTTCAAAAGCAAAATCAAAATTAAAGCAGAAAAAAAAAATGATCCATGAACTTACATGAAGCAACATATACTTGAATGCCCAAGTTGAAAATGCTTTTGTAAGACTTGTAACTACTCAACCAATCTCAACAGGAAGTAAATTTTTCTACATCTGGAATATTTATCATCATGAAGCAAATACCAATACTTTTAAGTGGGGGAAATTAGTGATTTGGGTGTTTTAAAATTAAGAAAGGTAACTTAGAAGTATTTAATATTTTCAATGTTCTAAATGATTTTTATTTGGCATAATTTTATGTATTTCTCCTCCTTTAGTGTTACCTATTATCAAGTATCCCTAATCAATATAATTTTTGTAGTTCATTGAAATATTCAATCTTGTCAGTATTTTGGTGTGTAATATATGCATTTGTTATTGTTTATTTCATAAAATAGTTCTCAAGCTTATAACCCTACAACATAAAAATGTTAACTGCTCATTATTTTGTTCAGTCATTAATACTTAAAAACACAAAAATAAAATGTTATAAAAACATAGAATAGTTTAGGATTTGAGCAATCTCAAGAATTCATAGGAATTCCAATTTCTTGTTCCAAATTTTAAGAATTAATATCTGATGCATGTTACAAACACTAAATCTGGATGAGTTTCAGAATTTCATTTGTGACCTTGTCATGTTCTTTAAGGTAAAACATGGCTCAAAATTGTTGCTAGTCAAACAAGGCCAGAGGCTATGCAAAATGACCGTAGTTGATTCATTCTACTTCCTGGTTGTAATTCTCAGACTGAAGTTAATTTAGAGCTTAATTCTACTTTAAGACTCTTTCCATCAGTTATCTTTGCAAAGGACTCACTTTATTTCAGTTATGTATTTCTTTATCAGTGGTATAGTGTTTGATGTGACTTGATAAATTATTTTAACCTAATGATAACAGTGACTATCTATACCCATGATATTTCATTTACGTTGCACATAATCTAATAGTATAGTTCAAAATTGGGTTCTATTTCTATAAATGTACACTAAGTTCATACAGATACTCATAGGTTTGAATTCTACAACACAGAAAATAATTTCAGGGGTTTGAAATTCCTAAGGGTTTCCATCTTCATTGTTTTAAGGAACTGACTTCAATATTGCATATTCCATCAAAAAGAAGTAATATACTATCATTTTACAAGTTTTTAAGTACTCCAAAAGTATATTTCAATCCAACACAGTAGCTCTTAACTCTTTATAAATATGTCCAGTTTATAGTTCACAGAATTTACAATCAAACTCTCTTTGCACACAATACAGAACTTTAAATATGGTCTCTAGGGATAATTTTAATGATGATCTAATGACTTTACATAACAAGTTAAGATCACTTAATCACGGAGGAAATTATGCAAGTTTATTTTCCTACCTTCTATTTCTTGTAAGTTCTCTAGCAAAACCTATTTTCACATTTGAATAGAATAAGGTATAATTAAAGTTCTTTATAATCTGTTAAGCTTGCATTAATAAATGTAGCTGGTACTAGGATTACTTTTTCAAGTCTGTATGTATTCTGGTGTTAAGGTTATGATTCATTACCATTTCAACTTGAAATATTTGAGATCTCACTCTATCCCTGATCCAAAACACACCTGTGCCTCTTCCTCAAAAAACAGAACACCTAGCTCTGTTTTTGTTGTTGTTGTTGCTATTTATTAGTTTGAAAATTTTTGTTCTTGACCATTTTCTAGACATTAAATGGCCCATTCCCAAAGATACAAGTAAGGTGTTTGGAAATGCACCTTCTAAAATGCATAGGATTGAGCATGGTTAGAGTCTGGAAACCGATTCTTTTCTAGGTTTTACCATTGCCTTACCTCTGTGATAGAAGTGGGCATGGGTTACTTTGTCTATACAAAGGGAAAAACAAAGGGCCTATTAGATATTACTGGTTAAGCAACGCGACTATAAATGGTCTTCAAGTAACTTTATTTTAAAATGGTATCTATATTTTTTAAAGGTGACTGTAAGTCATTATTTGTGTACCTTTTTTTTTTTCGTTATGTTTTTTTGCTCTTTATTTCTTTAAGGAAATAAAAACAAAGATGGACATTATTACCTCAAATGGCTACAGGAGTCAATGCTTAAATCTAAGTAATGATTCAAAGTTTATCTCTAAATAGAAAACCATTCAATTAGTAGTTCTACAGTAAATGTGAGATACCTTCTATTTTACCAAACTATGGTTTTCTGTGTCCTATTTGGGGAATTCCAGGTATCACAGCCTGAAAGTTCGCAGGTATTATTACCATTACATGTACAAAACTGTCCACATCAAAGCAGCACCACTCTTAGATCAAACCAGCCAGTACCAAGTCAGCTATTGCTCTTCCTACAGACTCAAAATGTCTGCCCCTTATGATCTTTTCCACAGTTCTGTCCTCATTATTTCCGGGTCTTTATTCATCCTCTTCCCCCTTTATATCACATTTCTAATTCTATTTGGGTAGCCTTATAGGACTTTTAGGTTCTAATAGGGGTCAACTAGCAAATGGGAGATAACTATTTAAAAAACCGTAAGAGACTCTTAATCTCAGGAAACAAACTGAGTGTTGCTGGAGTGGTGGGGGGTGGGAGGGATGGGGTGGCTGGGTGACAGACACTGGGGAGGGTATGTGCTATGGTGAGCGCTGTGAATTGTGCAAGACTGATGAATCACAGACCTGTACCCCTGAAACAAATAATACATTATATGTTAATAAAAAAAGTTTCTTTAAACTAGGAGTTGGCAAACTACAGGCGAAATTCAACCTATCACCTGTTTTTTTTAATAAAGTTTTATTGTAATACAGCTGTGTCTACTCATTTATGTGTTATGATTGCTTTAGAAACCATATGATCCACAAAGCCTGAAATATTTGTTTAAACCAATGCTCTTCAAGGTTGTCAGAATGGAGAGCTAATAAAAACAATTGATGGGCCCCACCCACACAATTTCTGATTCAGTATGTTTAGGGCTAGGTTCAAGAAGTCCTATTTCTAGTATGTTTCCAAATGACACTTACACCATTGGTTAAGCAAACACACTTTGAGAATCACTGTCTTAACCTGTGAAGGTGCTCTTCTTTCTTTTTTTTATTAACTGTTTTGATATGCTAGAAGCTATGCAAGCCAATGGAACGGTCAATTTTTAAAGAGCAGATAGTTATTGATATTCTTCAAAAAGCATTTACCTTCCAGTCAAGCCTGAAAAAAATAGTGTTGTTAAAAGAAAAACCTGTAAGCAGTTTGTTTTTCATTGTAATGTGAAATGTCACCTTTATGAATTAACATGTTCTCCATTTAATATTTCTGTAGTGTTTTTAAACTCATACTCAATCCACAATACATCCAGTACTTAACTTCATACATAGTTTGAATATTTATAACTTGATTACACATAATTTACTACCAAGCTCTTCTAGGTATATTTGTATCCATTATATGGATGAGAAAAGATTATAAAACAACTTGCCATACTGAAGGTAAGGCACTTCTCTAGAACTTTAACTGGGGCTATAATTTAGGTCTTTTGACTTTTACCCAGCACCGAACATGTCTGGCTATTAAAATCAATTACCCTAATTTCGTAAAACAGACTTAAACTTACAGCTGCACCACCATTGTTAAAATTACCACATATAGGTTAGGTTAGAGATGGTCACTGGAACTTTTAGGGCTAGAGATGCTAATGGATGAGTCTATAATCAACTACTGCTTATGCAGAAAAAGGAAGTTACAATGTGTATTTGTGGTGGCTGTGGTCAATGAAAGCGTGGTTTCCCACATGATATACAGTTGGGGCCAATAGTTTATGATGATGATAGAAGCATCCTTCTGGTAGATATTAACCAAGTGTCATTAGGCAAAAGCAATTGTGGAAGTAGTGGTAAGATGTTCACCTCGGTTAATGATTTGGAAAAAAATATCCAGAGATTTAAAAGTAGGTGCAGTATATCCATTTCTTTTATTGACTTTGATGCCCTATTGGAAACTGAAACCACTTCAGATGAATAAAAACCAGTCTACTGAAGTGGGATGAGGAAAAAATGGCTTGGGTAAGATTACTATTTAGAGTACTCACAGCTAGTTGGTACATTAAAACAGAGGTGCTGAGACCAGACTACTATTGTTTTTTTTAGTTACAAGTGTTGCCCTTCCCGAGGGTATCGTAAAGCAACATTTCTGGATAAATTATAGATTTTCCTCTTAATAACATTTGATTCTCACAGATGTGTTAAGAGATTATTATAATCGTGGAGACTTTGTCTTGTGTTATGTAGCCAAGAGGAATGTGTAAAGATAAGGGAAGACTACACAATTTCTCTGAGCTTTACTTTGTAATTAACTGGAGAATTACAATATACAATTCAGAGGAATAAATTTAATGTTTAATACATATATATTAAACTTCTGTGTTTCATATATGTATTATTTCTAGGAAAACATGAAGAGAATTTGTTAGTTTGATTCATTCCTATTAGTGTCTTTCTATGCTTTGAGTGCAATATAAAATACACATTTTTAGAATAATTCACTCAGTGTTGAAATATGAATAAGGCATTGGAAAGTATCCCAAGTAGTCAGGAAACATGGTTTTCTTGGTTTCACCACTGACCAAACATGTAACCTTAGAGAACTGCTTCATGCTTTTGGACATGTGAATGTTCTATTATTTGATACTTAGTTCCCTTCTAAAACAAAACCCCATGATTATGAGATATGCTTCTATAAACAAGTTAAATCTTTATGTGCTGAGATTATATTTGTGTCAATTTTCTAAGTAGTTGTCTACGGTGTATTTTACATATCTTTAGGTAACAGTTAACTTTCCACAGAACATAATCACAATTTTGCCACCAACTCACTGAAGTTGATCTTAAATCATCATTGGGCAATATTTGTGCGGAATAAATACTGTGGAACTGATAGTTCAAAACTGATAGTTATTATATGTATAGATAGCTATCATACAAAAATATGCCAAGGCCTCAATACCCAAGGTGAATATCTAACCACTACTTCCACAATTGCTTTTGCCTAATGACACTGGGATAGTGGAGAATAACAGCACTTACATTTTGATTGCATAATTTTAAAGTTTACCATGAAGCATTTAAATTCTTCCTTAGCTTCATGCAGTAGCTAAGGGATGGCCTTAGTCCGATGTGCCATCATCTTTGAGGCTTAAACTAAAACTACATAAACCTATTAATGAAGTAAATCATTACTTTCTCTAAAACTTAGAAAAATTATTTTGAGTTGGCTTTGAAAAAGTAAGTGATGACAAATACAGGACATTAAAAAAGAAGTTACAGGTCAGGGTAACTGGGTGCTCAGTCCGTTAAGTGTCTGTCTTCAGCTCAGGTCATGATCCCTGAGTCCTGGTTCAAGCCACATCAATCTCCCTGCTCAGTTGGGAGTGTGCTTCTCTCTTCCCACCTCCTCTGCTACTCTCCCCCCACCTCGTGTTTGCTCTTTCTCTCTCTTTCTCAAATAAGTAAAATCTTTTAAAAAACTTTTTAAAAAAGGATTACAGATCATAAAACATGAAAATGATTTCATATTTTTCTTCATTTTTTTTTTAAGATTTTATTTATTTGAGAGAGAGAGAGAGAATGAGAGAGAGCACATGAGACGGGGGAGGGTCAGAGGGAGAAGAAGACTCCCTGCCGAGCAGGGAGCCCGATGCGGGACTCGATCCCGGGACTCCAGGATCATGACCTGAGCCGAAGGCAGTCGCTTAACCAACTGAGCCACCCAGGCGCCCTTTTTCTTCATTTCTACATTATTCATATAGTCTCAAAATTGTTTGGAAAATATTTTATTTTGTATTTTTAGGTTTCAGATTTAACTCAAAGATAGGCTACTTGCATTGCCTGACATATTCTATCCAGCTCTGTAGGATCTTTTAATATATAGATACTAGAAATCTCTGTATCATGTATGGGGCAAGAAAACAAACAGAATCCACATTGTTAAAGAGATTTATATTCAATACCATGCCTATGGAAGAATTTAAGCTTTTTTTACATTTCTCAAACTTGTGCGTATTTTTCACTACTATGAGGGTCCTCCTCCCCTGCCCAGGTATACCAAAAGAAAATAGCTTGAGAAACAAAACTGTTTTTCCTCTGACCACTCCCAACCCTTCAAAACCAGGCAAGGTATATAATCTTAACAAGAATTCACTGGTCAAATACCATGCTGTAAGTCTCTACATTTTTTTTTCCTCCTAAATCAAGAGACGGTTTGACATTAGACTAAGATATTAAGTCTGGTAAAGCACATTCTTCAGAAATACACTGGGAAGGGAAAGGGAGTAAATTCACTTGGGAATGCAGTTCAAAAACACTGCCAACTGCATCTGGTGATCATATGCCAAATCCCTCCTGTGCTGTGAAAAAGCACTTCAAGTTCATCCTGGTCAATTGTTTAGAAATGTTGCCTTCTTTAGGAGTTGTCCTTGGGAATTTACTCTCAAACAGATCCCTTCTATTGACTTCATCTCACAATTTGCCTGCTAAAATTAATCTACAGATATACATTTTACCCTCATTTCCCCAGTTATAATACAGTTTTTGAAATCAACCAGCATGAAAAATACTTTCCACGTCTTTCACCTGAATGTGGTTCTCATGTCAGAAAGCGTATGTATAGTTTTTCTGTATTGGGCACTTCATATGGTACGGATACAGATAATTCATTCTTTATTTCTCCAACTGGGGACTTTAAACATCAGGATTATGCTTTGTCTCCTTGTTCCTTTGTTTCCTGGAATTCTTAAGCACCTCTAGAAGAAAATTGGGTCGCTCATTAGATTGAGTTGAAGAGCCTTAGGGATCCATTTTTCAAGGAAGTCTATTGGGTCTGCCTTGTCTACCCCTTCAGGCAGTCCAGTAATTTTGACATTCTAGTTCAGTGTAGTATCTTCAAACTATTATCCCTCTCTTATAGCTCTGTATACCTCTCATTTTGAACTTCACCATTAGATTAAGTTGAAGTGTCTGGGAGCATTATTTGATGATCCCTATTTATTTTTTAGAGTAAAGATTTACTGCTTGTTAAATTAAAAAAAAAAAAAAAACAAATGCCAAAGTAAGAAGTCAGCAGATCATCACAGATCTAGTATGCAATACCTTTTTTCTCTCCAAAGATTCCATCTTTTCTAAAAAAGCTTTCTTTAAAGAATCTGATCAAGGTGTGTTTGTTCTCGCCATTTATTCTTGCTTCCTCTAATTTGAAATCATTCCTGTGTCCATTGTTTTTCTTCATTTTTGGTATTTCTAGAAACTTTTCTATAGAATAAATACCTGTTAATTGACTTTTAAGCCTTTCAAGCACCATAATTATTTCTATTTAGAGTACCATTCATGTGCTATACCTGACAGATCCTTTGACAGTCTCCAGCTTGTCTCCTCCTTCCATCTCCATCTGCCATTTTTAGATACACAGTCATAGAGGTCAAGTTATCCAGCCAAAAGTATCTTTGCTTTATTACATTTTCTTAAATACATAGTAATGATCTATTTTGATTTATATGAAATTTTTTCATTAATTAATCTTTTTCAAAATAAGGTTACTCTACCTCACAATATAAATGTTCTTTAATTACCTGAACAGAAGTATAGTTCAGATCTTTGAATCACTATGGATTAAAACATCATTTCACAGCCAAACAGAAACATGTTCCCAATCACTGAACTTGAATTATTGTTATGTAGCTTGAGGCTTGTATTAAAATCACTGAATAATTGCAATCAGATTATTATAATCAAGTACAGGAATAGTAATTACAGGTTACAGTCACTTTAAGCTGCCCTGGAAGTCCTATATTCTGATCATATGCATATTAAAAGTTTATGTTAGTGATAAAATTAATGAACAGGACTGTAAGCACTTATCAGTGGGAAAGATGTCACATATCTTACCATATAGGGAGTTATGTTTTCACATCAAGGACAACTGTGCACCTACATTATTTTTGCTCTTTATTAAGTTAGATTATAGGGAAAATAAATCCAGTTCTCACAATTTTATAATATTTTTTCTCATATCAAACTTAATTTTACAAAAAATTATGATGACTCAATATTTCAGTTTCCTTCATTTTACCAGCTTAATAGAAACAAAACTATGTAAATTTGAATATAGTAAGAAACTATTCCGCAATGAACTGCAGTCTTACAAATTCTTATTAAAGGGTAGGTTTTTTTTTTTTTTTTTTAATTCCTTGAGATCAAACCACGAAGGAAAAAAACGAAAAACATACCATCTTTTCAAACGATAGGATCTTGTGTAGTGGAGACACAAAGTGACAAAGTATTTGATATTTGCTGAAGTACTGTGTGAAAGACAGACATCGATGTTGTGTTAAAACCCTGATTAAAAGAGCTCCCCTATTTAAACTTTAATAATCTTGTTCTTTTATTGCAACAAAGAATATGGCATAGGAGATATGAATTGGATTTTCATAGTCCAGGACTAAAATTAGAACTTGAAACCAAGAGAAGCCTAGAGCCCTAGGGGCCCAATCAAGGAGAAATGGCTCTTGCACACACGTGCCAACCACTGAATCATTTTATTACACTTTCTGATTCACAATAGAAATGGGGACAAAGAGTGAACATACAACCACAGAATCTAAGTAGAAAACATAGAGCATGTGATTGGGCAGGGAAGTTAGAAGGCAAAGATGTGCAAAGGTTAAATGTGTCGGTGACTGCCAGGACATTTCATTCTGTTCCTTATCCAGACGTATCGCCGAGGTTCACTGTACAACACCAAATAAGCATCGATAGAAAATGACATTTTGTATGGACAAGACAGGCCCGCAGATGAGGAGACAAATCTTGTGCCAGGTTTACAGACTTTCTACAGCTACCATGACAGACGACATAAGCCACATAAAAGACCAACCAAACACCCAGATGCTGTTGCTGGAAAATTACATACTAGAGCTCAGCATCTGGGTCTCACAGTTGCCAAGTTCACCCCATGGGTGCCCACGGTGCTTGGCTCAGACACTAGGCCAGACAGAAAGGGGGTGGGCACCATGGAACAAGCCAATCGCTGCAGTGAACAAGAAGAAGCTAGAAAGCCAAGTGTATCATAAAATAGCATGAACCTGCCAATATAGTTTCAAATGCATAAAGCCATACTTTAGTGTTCCAAACATAATGTTGAGAGCACATTTTTCCTCTTTGGTATAGAGATGATTTAAGAAACATTAATGGTGGGCCTGTGGTTGCACTCTCTTACCCAGTGAAGGATGTCAGTCATAAAAGAAATTATAATCATTAGACAATGCATTGCAACTACCTTTACATCAAGTTGAAAATACCTAGGAGGATAGCTAGGCAGAATGAGGAGAAGCATTTGATATAAGAGCCTAGATCAATAAGGTAAAAATGCACCAAATCAATATATAAAACAGCATGTAAAATCCAAGATGGCAACAGGGTAATGAAGTGAGCGTTACAGCTTCCTCTGGTTTCTCCTCAGGATTCTAAAACCCTATCAATTCATAGCAAACATGCACTTCACTGGAGATTGTGTCCTTAGGAACCTGTAGCATTATAGAGATATCAGAGCATATGAGGAATATATTGTGCCCAGGCTTATGAAGCCTGGCACATAGGTTTTAATTAATCGTCAAAGAAAATAATTAAATGAATATTTTTCTAGCCCGTTGATTTGTTTTCATTATATGTAGTTTATTTCCCTTTTCAGATTTGGTGTTTTAATAGCTTCAGAAACAACTTAGAAATATTTTATACATGTCTTTATTTTCAGAAGAGTTTTGCCCAAAAACGTATATTCTGACACTATAGGTTGGTGAGTGAAATAGGGAATAATGCCATTATAGTTTTTAATATATTTTTAATATCCTTTAAAAA
>NC_138375.1:76625393-76641779 GCF_054177405.1 Leptonychotes weddellii | reverse complement strand
TTTTTTTTTTAAGATTTTATTTATTTATTTGAGACAGAGAGAATGAGAGAGAGAGAGCACATGAGAGGGGGGAGGGTCAGAGGGAGAAGCAGGCTCCCTGCCGAGCAGGGAGCCCGATGCGGGACTCGATCCAGGGACTCCAGGATCATGACCTGAGCCGAAGGCAGTCGCTTAACCAACTGAGCCACCCAGGCGCCCGAAATGGTTTATAAATTATGTGCCTCTCCACTTAACGTCCATTTATTTTAATGCAATACATTTTAAATGATTGCTTTTCAACACATTGTCTCCAATTTAAAATTTTTTACATAATTTATATGTGTATGTGTAAGCAGGAGTGAAACATAAGCATACTTTTTAAGATTTATCTATTTTAGAGAGAGAGAGAACAAGCATGGGGGGACAGCTAGAAGGAGAGAGAATCCTGAAGCAGACTCCCCGCTGAGTGGGGGGAGGGTGACCCCGTGACCCTGAGATCATGACCCGAGCTGAAATCAAGAGCTTAACCCACTGAGCCACTCAGGTACTGCAAACCACAGCATACATTTTAAGCAACAAATGCTAATCTATCCCACTTTACAGGCATACCTCCTCTTAATTGCACTTCACAATATTGTGCTTCACAGATACGGCTTTTACTGCTTTTTTTGTTTTTTAACAAACCAAAGGTTTGTGGCACCCTCACCTCCAGGAAGTCTATTAGCATCATTTTCCCCACATCATTTGTTTACTTCACACGAGGTGTCACATTTTGGTGATTTTTGAAATATTTTACATTTTTTCCACTATTAATATATTTGTTATGGTGATCTGTGATCTTAAATTTTATATGCACTGGAAAATGAAAAGATTCATTTGACTCATGTTATTGCAGTGGTTTGGAACACAGCCCACAGTGTCTCTGAGGTATGCCTTACTCAGTAGTTATTTTTGCATAATACCAGTATTATAACTTAAATAACAATATTGGCAAAACTCTTCTTCTCTGAAGCCACAGCTCTTCAACTACTTTGTAACTGCCAGCTTAGACCAGTTGTACTTTACAAGGGAAGGGACTATATATTCAATTTGCATCATTGTATCCCAACAGCTTAGCACTGTATCTTGCATATATAGTTAAGAGTTCAATAAATGTTTGATGAATGATTATGTCAGTGACTCTTTTATTAAATATAAGCACATTTTTTGTGTTTATCATTATGTATTTAAAAAAGGTGTTTCCCAAGAGCAACAGTTCTCAAACATTTTGCTACTCGGACTCATAAAAATTTTTAAATATTGAGACTTGCAAAGAGCTTTTGTTTAGATAGGTTTCATCTATCGATGCTAACTATATTAGCTATTAAAATAGAGATATTTTGATTCTTTTAAAATAAACTCATTAAAATTTAAGAAAATGTTTTTACAGAAATTATATTTTCCAAAACAAACAGTGAGCAAAGTGGCATTTTTAAAAAAATCTCAGGTTTAAAAAAGACTGTTAGATTCTCGTATCTGCTTTGGCATTCAATCTGTTGCCTTGGTTACTTTAAATATAGTATATGGAAAAAAAAAATCTGGTCCCACAAAGATACATAGTTAAGAAAGGGCCTTCTAAGCCCTCTGAAAGGCTCTGAGAGATCTTCACAGTTCCTTAAACCGTACTTTGACAATCACTGTCCCAGACAATTTACATTCAAATCTTACTAAAATTTATTTACCAACATTGCATTCTCTATTAATGAAATTAAAACTCCTAGATCAGAAAATTAAAAAAAATTAAGGGTTCTGATAAGCTATTTAATATAAAGCTATATAATATAAATGCGTACTGTAACACTCTGAGATGCCTTTAAATCATTATGTAAATAGATTTTAAAATAGTTTGTGTTGCAAGGCAGCTATTCTAGGTCTTTGGAGAGCCAACCATGAATTAACACCTTCTTCACTGATTTAATGGGTGTGTTTGTGTTTTGGAGAGATCTTTGTGACTATTAGAGGGAAAATTCCCTTTTAAATCTTAGTAATGTCACTTACTATTTTTCATTTAAATAATATCATAGTTTTCCTGTTCAGAAAGGTGAATAAGTAGACTCTGATTACTTTTATCATAAATACTTACTTTTAAAATTTTACTATAGGCCCTAATTATATGTGTATTTTCTCATAAATAAATATGGTACCAAAGATCAATTTTATGATTCAGTGTATGTAACTTCATAGTAAATCACTTAATAATTATTCATTGAGCACGTCTGTGTGCCAGACACTATCATAGGTTCTGGGATTAAAATAAGAAAGACAAAGTACCAGGCTTTATGAAGATTATATTCTAGTAGAAGAAAACAGGTTATAAATTACTAAGTAATAAATAATAAAATGTCACCGAAGTTAAATACCATTTTACACTAATTTGGCGAATATTAAGAAGTTTTTTTTTGTTTTTTATTTGACAGAGAGAGACACAGCGAGAGAGGGAACACAAGCAGGGGGAGTGGGAGCGGGAGAAGCAGGCTTCCCCCCGAGCAGGGAGCCCGATGTGGGACTCGATCCCAGGACCCTGGGATCATGACCTGAGCCGAAGGCAGATGCTTAATGACTGAGCCACCCAGGTGCCCCAAGAAGTTTTATAATACTATTAGAAACGATGTGGGCTGAAAGAATATCTTAAATACGCCTGGCAGGAATGTAAATTGAAGGACTTTTTGCCTTGTTAAGTTGAACATGACGTAAGACCCAGTAATTCTATTCCTAGGTACTTACTGAAGAGAAACTCTTGCACATTTGCACCAGGAGATATACACAGAAATGTGTGTAGTAATATGTCTAATAGCAAAAATTAGAACCTACCATACACAGGAAAAGAGGGGAAAATGGTTTATTTATACTATCAAATATTACAGTATAGGCAAGCACAGATGCCTGAAATACTATAGTTAGACTATACTTGAGTGCAAGAAGCAGACCACAGAGGACTACATTCAGCATAAAAACTTTTTATAAAATTTAAAATTTTTATTGAAGTCATTGTTCGAGCATGTAAGCGTGTATGTGTGTGTTTAGGCAACAGCATGATAAACACAGAATTTAAGATAGTGCTTAACTGCCTCTGAAGAAGACAAGGGTTGGCTAGACAAAGAACATCAATGAAACTTATTTGTAATATTTTAGATCTAGGGCTAGGGTTTTGGGTTCAGTGATGTTCATTACATCCCGAGAGAGTGAGTGAGTGAGTGAATGAATAGGACCATACAAGGATCGGAGATGGTAGTGTGTTAAAAACCAAGAATTCGGGTTAATCCCATTCTGTACTCCTGAGAGTGATGTATGTGTGTCTGTGTGTATCACACATATACCTTTTTAAAATTTTATTTATCTGACAGATAGAGAGGCAGCGAGAGAGGGAACACAAGCAGGGAAAGTGGGAGAGGGAGAAGTAGGCCTCCCGCCGAGCAGGGAGCCCGATGCGGGGCTCGATTCCAGGACCCTGGGATCATGACCTGAGCCGAAGGCAGATGCTTAACGACTGAGCCACCCAGGCGCCCCACACGTACACCTTTTTCTAAGGTAGTAGTAACTGATAAGTTTAACCAAGAAAAAGAAAATGGGGTCAGAGATAAAAATTTATAAGGTATTCTTTTATACTGGGTATGTACATACACGTGAATATTTGTATATATAACCATACATGAAATTTAAATAGTGAGACAGCTCTGTCATGGAGCACTGTTCTCATGTTACTGAATAAACAGCATTATAAGTCAATGCTGCCATATTTAATAGTACAATATGATGAGGTGTAAGTTATGAACTTAGCAGGCAGACAAGTGTAGAGGTAACGTGAGTTACATTACATGTTAGCTTGGACAACCATGACCAAAAGTTTATTGGATTGTGTTTTGGGGCAATACTGTACGTTTAGTCTGAAGATCTTTACAGTGAACAATTCTGTGAAAAATCATGTCTCCTCTAGGGTTGTTTCTGAGGGTATTTTGTTGTTAAATTGCAGAGTATTTCCCTAACCGAGGAGGAAATCTCAAATGATTTCAAGAAATAGTTCTCTATTGCCAAGCAACTTGGAGTTTATCGTAGAAAAAAAAAATGAACTACGCAGCTCAGGTGTATCTTAAAAATATTTTATTCTGTTAATTGTTAAGACGTACAGACCCACCTGGGAGCTGTACTTATAGGTACAAGTGTCAACTGTCACTGTTCTGTTTTTTAAATCACAACCGCGTATCTGTCTCATCTCTGCATTTCGCGCTTTTTATTCTATTTCTGTGGTATTCCATTTTACTTTATTCTGTTAGATCAACTGAATTTCTTGATCTTAAAAATTTAAGTACATGGAAAATTGCCAATAGTTTTATTGGTTTTAGCACTGTAGCAGAAAGCTACTTTTCCCCTTCCTTCCATCCAGCTATTGTGCTCAAGAGACTCTTATTTCATACGTGTTCATGAGTATGTGTGTGGGGGCACCCTTCCAAGAGGTGTGACTCACCAATCAATTAAGGTAACTAAAAATAGGCTAAACAAAGGCTCAGTGTGATGTGAAAATTTATCATTTGTCTAGGAGTATATTTGTTCAATATAGACTGTCAATCTGTATAGAAAGTAGAGAAAATTAACTGTAAATAAAACCTTAGCTAATATAAACTGAGAAGCAGTTGTAGTCTTTTCAGCACTTAGAAACAAGTGTATTGTACAAAAATCTCTTCTCAGAAAGGCTTAGAAGTTCCAACTATTTTCCCTAGATGCAGATAATAGAGACTTTTCAGAAAGAACAAAGTTTGTCATTAAATTTGCAATTAATAATCCTATTTATGCCCTTTTTCTGAAACTGTAAAGTAATTTTTCCTGAAGCTCGCCAGAAAACACATTCTCAATCTCCAGGTTTTCTTTCAAAAATGATAATAGCAATACTTTACATTTTAAGAACACCATTATTTTCCTTTTTAATGCTTTCTTCCACAGAGCTCAAAGCATTGCAAAGTGCTCTTTAAAAAAAGTTATATTCATGTTTCCCTTCCTTTGATCCCGATGATGAAATGCAACCACCTCTATGGTGAAATACAGCCACTGCTTATGACAGTGAATAACAATTCCATACAATTCACAAGAAATAACATACCCAATTAAAACTGTAAAGGGGTCTTAGAAATACAGACTTTAATTAGCGAAGCTGGAATGTAGCCAAGCAAAAAAAGTACCATGAAAAGTGGTCATGACCTCATTTTAACACTCTGTCTTATTCAGAAGACCACATCGAGAGTAGCCCATTGCATCAGGCTGACTTGGGGCACTGATTGATTCAGCACTGAATAAATGGGAACAATGTCACATACTTAATCATCATCTGCATTTATCAAAGCAGTCAAAGATTTTCCTTGGCGAAACTTCTCCGTCAGTTAACGACCCTGTGCATGTCCATTCATGACTCATGGAACAACACCAGGTCTACCTCCCCTTTCGTAACTATTCTTTGCTGTGTGTTATCAAGTACAAAAAAACCTCACCAATTTTTATGCAATATCATAAGATCAAAGGCCAAAGTATTTCCAGCGTACACATACAGTATTCAAAGACCAACATCTTTGATTCTGAAAATAAAAATAACATTTCTAGAAATATCAGAAGCTAGGTATCACTAGTACCTCAATCTAGTCATCCAGACCCATTAATTTCATGCACACGAAAGGTGAAGTAGCAATAGATAAAAAATAAAAACAGTGAAGGAAAGGTAAGCCTCCTATTGCACCAATTCTTTTAAACCTAACTCAGTGAAAATATTATCTGATTTTAGGGAGTCTTCCGAGTTCCTATTTCTAAATTACAAATATAATTTGAAATCTGGTCAGTTTACAGCATTCTGTATTATTGCATTTTTAAATATAGTATAGGGTTTTCATTCCACTTTTCTCCTAGTAATTGCTATGGAAAAACTAGTTTCCATATGTTTGTTTCTTGCATGATTCCATGACAAGGATCTCAGGATAGGATTATAGCATTCATTTCCAATTACCCCCTTCTCTAACAGCTTTATCCCCACCAATTAAGTCCATATTTCTCTATTCAGCAATGGCTTTCCCTGACAAGGTGGAGGAATGGGCTGGCCTTATCAATGGTTGACATTCATCACCACTGACCTAAATAGGTGACATTAAAAGTAGCCACACCTCATCTACCAGAGTTTTTGTTTCTATCATGTACAAGTGGCCCAAGATATTTGAAAACACAGCAGCTTTTGAAAATCTGAACCACTATATAAACAACTATTGTTTTTTAAGTGTATAATAAAAAGTTATTTGTTCCTTTTTTTAAAAAAAGTTTTTTTATTTGAGAAAGAGAGAACAGGCAAGCACAAGCAAGGTAAGGGGCAGAGGGAGAGAGAGAAGGGCTGAGAGAGAGAGAGAGAGGGACAAGCAGACTCCCACTGAGCATGGAGCCCAACGTGGGCCTTGATCTCAAGACCCTGAAATCATGACCTGAGCCCAAGTCAGACGCTTAACCCACTTAGCCACCCAGGCACCCCAATTTTTTTCCTACTTCCCAACATTTCTTTCCCTGTCTGGTAACAGCCCTGGGCTCAGGGTTTACAGTCTGAACACCCTATTCCTATGAAGGATTAAGCATGTGACATGGGCTTGACTCATCATCTTTCTCTAGTGCAGCTCTCTATTTCCCTTCAGATGACAAACTAGAAGACTTCAAAATCACACAGTCTCTGTGACCAACAAGAGCTTCAAAAAGTTGAAGAGAAGGAAAGAGAAAGAGGAATAGTGTACCAACACTGGCAAGTCCTTGAATCTAGGCTACACTGAGGCTTGCTTACAGCACGTTTTCCATTTTGGTTGCTCAAACCAATAGATCCTTCTTTATGACCATTTCAACAGCCAAATCATGTGAAACCAAGAGTACTGACCCAAACATTAGTATTCTGTATACTACGGATGCACACTGTGCCAGAACTGGGTTTCTGGAGCCGCTGCTCCAGAATCGGATATCGACCCTATCCTCACTAATATTAACTAATATTAACATGCTCACAAGGGAGGTAGCTCAACAAATAAATCTCATAGTAAATGATCAAGTAGAACATGTTAAGAAGAACACTTACATGGTCCTGGCATAGTGAAAAATAGGGAAACATACTTAGAAAAAAAAAAAAAAAAGATAGGGAAGTTCTAAGATGTGAGGCCAGGGCATCTGATTGGCTCAGCTGGTAGAGTATGCGACTTTCTCAAATAAAATCTTTTTTTTTTTTTTTAAAGAAAAAAAAAAAGGGAAAAAAATCCCTAGTAATCACAAGAGTCTGAATCTAGAGTCTGGGTTCTTCACCAATACCTTGTTAAGAGTAAGCCATGCTTGCTGCTAAATTTCAAACTTTAGAGGTACATATTATGTAGAGAGAGAAAAATCCCTTCTCTCTTAATATCATCTTCTCCATTGAGATAAGCATTTTTAAGCTTCTGGTACATGGATTATTGTCCTGTACATGTAAAATCATGCTGTTTAACAGCCTATGAAACTACATATGCCATATACTCATAAATGTACCTGTGATTTACTTTGCTTCAAAAGCGATATTTGAGATATGTAGTTACTTGTGTTTTAAAAAAATACATGTTATCCACCTTGAATAACTCACCCCTCAATTTGCACAGAATTGTATACAACCGGACCATTCCTTTTTTCCAATAAATGTTTATGTACATTAATTCTTACGGTCTTAGAATTTCGCTTCAACCCAACTTCCTCCTAAATAATCCTTTCTTGGCCAACTTTCACCTCCTGATGCTGAAGTGGTAGGCAAGTTTATCTAAGAGCAACAACAGTTTGGAATTAAGTTCCTAGTTTTCAACTAGGAAGACGATCCTCTTCCTTTATTCCCCTTTATTCTCTTTCTGGTCTCTCAGTTATTACATGGGTGGAAAGTGTATCTGCCCCTTGAAAGCTCTTAGGTTGCATGAATTAAAAAAAAAAGTAAACAGAAACCATAACTATTCACAGAAGTACTGCAGCCTGCCACCCACACATGCTGCACTCTAGAGACTAGGCTAACGGCAGCAGGGTTTCAGGCCTCAAAGAACTAAATATGACCACAGAAAAGAACACATTTCTCACAGTTTCTGTTGTTTTGTCTGTTCTAATTACTGGAATTATTGCAAAGAGGCGTGAAGAACAGGGTCACTGGTCTTTTCATGAATGGGTCTGAAGTTACTTTAAATAATGATTGAGAAAAATCAGAGTTTTCCTTAGCTACACGTAAATCCCAAGAGCCCTTTCTGGGCTAGTAAGGAATTTGATTTGGGGAAAACGTTATTTCGGTATGGGTGGCCAAAACAAACATTCTTGGAAGCTTGCTGGACTGGATGTCATTATGTGTAAAAGTCTATTGCAAAACTCTCAAGGTTACAATTAAGTCTGTGCAGAGCCTTGGACTGCTAGGAAGAGGGGCAATTCACAGAGGGCTTTAAGATGAGCACGTTGTGCCGACCAAAGCAGAAGTCTTCAATGTTGCTTTCCCCACAGTCTCAAATCATTATAGGCTTCAAGATTTTATTATTTATGTTGTAAGATGCAGTCTTAAGCTAGAAAAAAACTCTGTCAGTCATCACTTCCCTTGCTCTTACTGTGACTATTTGTAATCTTCACAGGTAGAGTTTTTTCAGGTTATTTCCCATGAACTTTCTAGAACCACTTTATTTTTTAAAGCCAAGGTAGCAAGGAACCCCTCACTTTGTATGTCACATGCAGCTTCTTTGACAAAACAACCGCAAATCAAACAAATATCCCCACAAATGTATCAATGGTTTCAGAGGCATTTTTTAGTACTTCAGTGTTTCAAGGCATGAGCTCATTTTTCCAATTGGTCCTGACCTTACAATCTAAATACCTATTTATTGCTTTGAGTGCTTTTTAAACTCTTACTAGGCAAGAGGACATATATTATCTCCTTTCTGCCTCACAGTGAGCATGAGGTAGCTGTTATTGCTGTCTTCTCTTCATAGATGAGAAAACAAAATCTTAGCGAGATGACCTTAGCTACAGTATACACAATTATCCAATGTATGAACAAGGATTGGAGTCCATAAAGTCCTGAGTCCAGATGTAACCCCATGTGCCACCAAGTACCTACTAGAAGACTTACACAGATCTGTCACCATTAAGAAAAACTATTGCCTATAGAAAACAACACACACACACAAACTCTTAAAAGATCTTACACATAGAAATTCTTGGCAAAGTAAAGGTTAATTGTGACTCACATATCCCATTTAAATGAAAACTGAATTTTAAACACATGATTACTATCACTTGATCAGATGCTCATGAGTGAGACGATCAGAGAAAGAAACTGGAAACATCTGCATTCTCAATACATGTCCACCAACAGCTACTTCTCTGAGGTTGGGCCTCAGGGTCTCCGTATGTAAAATGGAGTGGTGGGCAGGAATTTTGCTCAAGAAGACATTTTCCAATGTCAAATATGAAATTTTAAATCCAATTACTTTAATCTCAAACAATTGAACAATCATTCAGCCCTATTTCTAAATCTGCAGAAAGGGAGAGTAAAACAGTAATGCTATAGGGGATTAAGTTGTATCTATTCATACATTCTAGGAGTATGAGTTTAGGGACCCATATTAAAGAGGAGCAAGATTATTGCACGTATTAGAGTTAGTTTCTATAAACAAGTACAGTCAAGTCAACAGACATTGCCTCGTAAGAATAAGAAATAAGGAAACAACCTGTGATTCCATTTCTTTTAGCTTAGTGATTTTTAGGTTTGTTTACTATGTGCCAAACACAACTTAAAATTAAAGTAATAATTTAGAAGTTATTGCTTTAAAGCAAAGGAAGAAAAGGGTCTCTGCAGGGAAGTGTTTCCCTAGAGTCTTCCTAATACTGATTAACACTAGTTTTTGAAATGTTAATTAGTTTTGAGCTTAAGAGCTAGTCATTGTCTAAAAGGGCATGGAGCAAAACTTTTTCAAAGTTTGGACTAAGGAGCATTTAACTCCTTAATGCCAAAGACTGGCCATTTACTCCATTGCTGGCCACTGAACCATGAGAATGCCAGGACTGATTAGCTATGGTGATTAGAAGACTGACATTAGGACTAGAATCACTTGTCTTTGCTTACATTGGCAGAATACCTAAAGAAATGTCTAAATTTTATCAATGCAACGAACTTCATTTAGTAGTGTTATGGAATGCCTATTTTAAAACTTCCATAGACTGTGATTAAGTTGCATATGATTGATACAATTTTTAAACTAAGATCCTGAAATTACTCTATTTCAACAATTGGCTTTCTCATTTAATTGGTATAATGGTAGAAGATTGAGTTTTTTATTTCTTAAGCTAGATCTAAGAGACCATATTTATTATTTTTTCTAAGCCTGTGCCATCTAAATTTCAATTTTTCCTATTGCTTCTCAGTAGAGCAAAACACTGTTAAAAGAATATTCGCCACAAACTTCATAAAAGAATTTGCATAGGGAAACATGGTTTGATAGAAAATCATTAACATCTAAGACAATGGAAATAGGAAAAGTAGTAAGAATTAAGAAACATGGCTTTCCCTACAAATGTTTGTTTATAAAGCAAAAATGCCCAAATGTCTAGATGATCAAGTGTATGAATTCAGCATTATTTTCTCTATTTTACTACTCAGGAACAGATTAAGAAATTTGCCCAAAGTCTTAGAACTAAGCGACAAAGCTTGTATTTGAAGATGCCATTCGTGCTACTATAATCTTCATTTCGTCTTTCTCTATTATTGCATAAGCACACATTAGTAGTTTATTTTCCTATTTGGATAGAATTCATTTTCTTTAACAATATCTGTTACAAGAATCTATTCTTCCACAAAATTAAAATGCTACATGTAGAGAAGTATTTTGTTGGAGAAGATTCTATTTAAGTATCTGTTTAAGCTGACGAAATACTAAAAATATAAGCTATGTTCATGAGATGATAGCATAGAACTAGAGGACAAATAAACCCAAGTAGAAAAGTTTGAGAAATACGTTAACATTGACAAGGTGCATAGTGCTACCCAAAGACACAAGAGGTAGAAAATAAAAGAATGGCCGGAGTAGCTGATCATGTGAGGAGAGTGGTATTTGGAGAAGACTTTTCTGTCAGTCTAGAATTTGCTGAAAAAGCCATGCCTGGAAGAGAAAACGAAACCAGAAATGAGGGGTGATGGGAAACTGAAGCAGAAAAATACAAGGGGAATAAAAAGAATCAATCTTATAGATGCTGTAAGAAAAGATCCTCAAATTCACCTTTAATGGTAGTCTTTTTATATAAGCATTCTTAATACTGTTGGATTTCTTTCTTACCAAATTACATGTAAGTGAATTTTTAGTTTTTCATATTACTCTTCTTAAGCCTTTGGGGCAGGGGAACATTGCTGCATTTTCCCTACTCCCTCCACAGTCTCTTGAATCTATTTGTGATCATTTTCTTTTGTAGGTATTATATGCATTGTTCTTTACTACAGAAGTCTGTAAACTTCCATTTTGACCTACTTGTATTTTTTTCTGCCTTCTCTGACATGTGGATGGATTTGTTAATATTTTTTGTAGCATTAATAAAGATGCTACAGAACCTGAGCCATGGATAAAACCAGGTCCACAGAGTTCAACATGCAGATGGCAGCCAAAGATGAAGAGACTGGCTGGAATGTGGTTAAACTCTTCTCTAGGAACCACTTCAAGCTGAGATGCTTAGAGCAAGAATAAGAGCCAAACAACACTCCATAGAGCAGCATTATTAGGTTACTTCAGCTTCTACCACCTTATCAATGAGTTTATAAGCCACATTACTTATGTACGTGTTAAGTTGGTACTTACAGCAAGTCAGTTATGAATGTCCAAACTTTTCAGTGGGGGTTGGAATGGAAAAAAATTAGAATGACCAAGTTACTCAATTACCTAAAGAAGCTATAACCTGTACACCACATTAAATAAATAGCAATTTTCTGAAATGTCTTTTTAATTTACCCCAAGCATGTTCTTCTTGCACATCAATTAAATCTATTAGCCCACAGTTTGTTGAGTTTAAAATAGTAACATAAAGAATGACAAACCAAATACTGGCAAATCTGTTTAAGAGGCATAAATGTGCACACTTGTGTGTATGAGACAGTAGGTATATGCATAAATGAATATTTAAGTATCCCTTTGATTTTACTAAGATCTTTCTACAGAGCTCTCATTATTAAACAGATATTTCAAATGACTTTTTTATCCTCAAAGGGACAATTTTCTGATCATTCTTGTATTTACTATTATTGGAACCAAGTGTATATATCGTGAGAAGACTTTGCTGTCAGTCAAAGCGTAGTCTGAGTATAGGCTCTGCCACTTATGCTTATGCGACCTTGAGCAAGTTACTTTGCTTCTCTGATCACCATCTGTAACATGAAGATAATAGCATGGATTCTAAAAATGCAAATGAGAAAACTCTGCACAAGGAGGTGTAAGGGGATTGTATGCTATCTGCCTGGGATAAGGCTGTCCACTCTCTCCTAAGACATTGACACATCATCCAGAAAGTCACTAATCTGCTGTCCAATTTGCTTTTCGGAACACCTCTAAAGCAGATTAATATCAGGATATACTTACATTTCCCAAGCTCAAGAAGCTTTAAATTAAGCTTCATTAATGGAGAAATAACTGACACAGGGAACCAGAATATTCTGTGTTTAGATAGTCTACACAATTTCCCCTTATGACAGATTTATATGGTCATTTTAATAAGCAAGTTAATTTATTAATTTACAAGGAAACTAACTGTCATAGATCTTAAGCAGAGGGGGCCAGACTCTTCTTGTTCTTGTTCTTGTCTGTAAATGAAAAGTGAAGCCAATCAATCAATGGGAAATTCCTTTGTAAATACGAAATCAAAGCAAAGGGGAATTAGATTGACCAAATGTTTTAACATCATCATGCTAAGAGAGCATAATAATGCAACCCATCTCACAATAGAGATGACTTTAGTAATATTAGAAGCTAACCCTGTGGAACATTTATGTGCCATGCACCGTTCTAAGCACTTTATATTAATTAATTCATTTAATATTTATAAAAGCCCTTCTAAGAAGTTCTATTATTATCTCCATTTTACAGTGAAGAAACTAGCACAGAGTAGCTCATTAACTTGGTTAGGATCACGAAGCAAGAACAGGGCAGACAGAGAATGAATGTATCAATGGACCCTCAAGCCTCAGTATCTCAATATCTCCTCTGGACAGTTTTTGGGCAGTGGGCACTGCCAACCTCTGCCCGTGATTCTCTTTTTCAGTAATTACCCCTGATATGGACTCCTGCTTCAGGTTCTCTAAGGAAGTGATCTTTAAGGACCCATTTGGGGAAAAAGCAAGCAGCAATCCTACAAATAATCAGAAAGAAGCACCCCAGGTAAGAAAGAATATTAAGTGTGTAGTGTTGGATACACAAGAATAGATCGAAGCAAAGAGCATGCAGTCTATGTCTATTCATCAATTTGATTCATAGGCCAATGTGGCAGATCTGGGAACCACTCTCCTCAGGGCATAGCTCTACTCTGATTTCCGAATTTTATCATCACCGGCAAGTCATACTTAGTTGCAGGTTCAGGTGGTTACAGATGTGGGGAGGTGGGGTAAAGAAGCAGCAGCAAAGCAGGACAGTTAAAAAAAAAATGCAGGCCTTGGCCTCAGACCCAGTTAGAATTTGGCTTAACCTCTTACTAGATTTCAAAGTTTGGGCTAATAATTTCTCTTAACTTTAATTTTCACACTATAAAATGGAGAAAATATCAAACCCAGAGGATGCTTAAGTAGTCTACATAAGCTCTGAGTTTAACCACAGAACACATAGTCCATAGACGATATTGGGTAGTTAGTCTGTCTACATGTACTGTGTAACTAGCTCCCTCTTGGCCTCAGAAACTTCCTTCTGCATCTTCGAATTTCCCTTTCTTTAGGAGTCAGTTCTGCACACATTCAGGAGAATGAGTAGTTCTATCCTCCAGACCCTGCTACACCTCTAGCTTTCATTTGAATCAGCTGCCAATGCTTAGAAACTTGCGTCATTCTTCTCAAAGAACCAGCTTTTGGTTTTGTTGGTTTTATCTCCCTGTTTTCTCTTTCATTGATTTCTATCCTAATTTTATTTTATTTTTTAAAGATTTTATTTATTTGTTTGACAGAGAGAGAGATAGAGAAAGAGCAGGAGCACAAGCAGGGGGAGTAGGAGAGGGAGAAATGGGCTTCCTGCCGAACAGGGAGCCCGATGCAGGGCTCTATTCCAGGACCCCAGGATCATGACCTGAGCCGAAGGCAGCCGCTTAACGACTGAGCCACCCAGGCACCCTAATGATTTCTACCCTAATTTTAATTATTTCTTTCCTTCTCCTTGGTTTGGACTTAAATTTCTGTTCTAGTTTCTTTTTTTTTTTTTTTTAACTTTTTTTTTTCTTTTGAAGATTTTATTTATTTATCTGAGAGAGAGAATGGGAGACAGTGAGCATGAGAAGGAGGAAGGTCAGAGGGAGAAGCAGACTCCCTGCTGAGCAGGGAGCCCGATGTGGGACTCGATCCCGTGACTCCAGGATCATGACCTGAGCCGAAGGCAGTTGCTTAACCAACTGAGCCACCCAGGCGCCCCTCTGTTCTAGTTTCTTAAGGTGACAGCAAAGTTATTAATTTTAGATCTTTCTTCTTCTGCATGATATGCACATAGAGCTATCAATTTCCCTCTAAGGACTGCTTTCACTATATCCTGTAAATTTGGTAAAGTATATATTTTTATTTTGTTCTAAATATTTTCCAATTTATTTTGTGACCTCTTCTTTGATCCATCAGTTGTTTAGGAATGTTTTTAATTACATAATGGTCTAAGAATATAATTTTCAGGATTACTGATCTTTTAAATTTGTTAAGGTGTATTCTACCACCAAGAATGTGAGCTACCTTGGTGAATGTTCTATGTGAAGTTAAGAAAAGGACTTCAATTGTTGTTTGATAAAGAGATCTTTAAATGCTAATTAGATTAACTTAATTGATAAAACTATTGAGTCACTTATGTATCTACCGATTTTATGCCCTATGGCTCTGTTAAGGACATGGATATTGAAGTCACCAACTATATTAGGGGATTTGTCTCTTCTACTTTCAGCTCTATCAGTTTTTGTTTCATATATTTTGCTGCTCTGTTAGGTTCTTACACTTTTTTTAGTTCATACTGTTTAAGATTGTCGTGCCTTCTTGAAGAATTGACCCTTTATCATTATGTAATACCTCTATACCTGATAATTTTCTTTGTAAAGGCTACTTTATCTGGAATACAGCTTTTCAACCTTCTTTTAATTAGTGTTGGCATAGTATATCTTTCTTCATCAGTTTTCTTCTCATCGTTTTCTCTTTGAATTTCAGCTTGAGAAGTTTCTATTGACACACTTATGCTCACAGATTTCTTTGCTCAGCTATGTCTCGTCTATTAACAAGCCTATCAGAGGTGTTCTATATTTCTGTTTCAGTGGTTTTTTTCTGTCAAGTAGTTCATTTTGTTTCTTAGGGTTCTCATTATCAATGAGAACACTACCAATTTGTTCTTGTATGTAGTCCCCTCTTTCCAGTAGAGTCCTTAGCATATTAATCATAGTTATTTAAAAATCCTTATCTGGGGGCGCCTGGGTGGCTCAGTCGTTAAGCGTCTGCCTTCGGCTCAGGTCATGATTCCAGGTCCTGGGATCGAGCCCCGCATCGGGCTCCCTGCTCGGCGGGAAGCCTGCTTCTCCCTCTCCCACTCCCCCTGCTTGTATTCCCTCTCTTGCTGTGTCTCTGTCTGTCAAATAAATAAATAAAATCTTAAAAAAAAAAATCCTTATCTGCTATTATCAAGACCCAGGTCAAAAGTGAACTGGTTCTGATGATTGCTTTGGTTCTTCAAATTGTTCATTTTGTTTTGCCCTCAGAATGCCTTCTAATTATTCTGGTTGGAAGATGGACATATTATGCTGGGCAATAGGAACTGAGGTAAATAAGCCTTTAATGTGAGGATTTGGGCTAATTTGCCTATGATTATTATCTGTTCTACCTATTGCTGCCGGAGACTTCAAATTCTTTTTATTTTTGTCCCTACTCCTAACTTTGGGCTTCTCTAAGTGGGTTTGTTTGCTTTTAACCCTTCTTTGATCACTTAAGGTGGGTTTCTTAGAGATAAAAATATAGTTGAGGTTTTTTGTAGTCTACTCTGACAACATCTGCCATCTGCCTTTTACTCAGTGCATTTAAATTATTTCACTTAAAGCGATTATCAATACAGTTGCATTAATAACTACCATGTTTGTGTTCCAGTTAGGAGTATGTTACACCTTTTGTAATTCTACTGTCCTTAGATTTTAGGG
>NC_138375.1:76519122-76624893 GCF_054177405.1 Leptonychotes weddellii | reverse complement strand
CTTCTTCCTAGAAACATCGCCAAAGGCAAGGGAAGCAAGGGCAAAAATATAACATTATCTTCTTTCACAAGTCCAACCCCTTGCCTTTGTTCAGTTCCTCATATCCACTGAAGTTTCACTTTTGGCTCTACTTTTAAATCTTTTTTTTTTTCCTCCATTACTCAAATAGCCTATCCTTCACTTAGGATTCAACTTCTATTATTCTTTTATTCTAATAAAACCCTGTTATTTCTCTACAATTCTCTATCATTTTTCTCAATTACTATTTGTAATGCTTTATTAGCTGGATCCTCAAATTGTTTACTAAGTCACATAAAATCAGGCAATATCTGTCCACTGCTATCCTCCCAACTTTGTTTTTATGCCTGTTGCAAGGAAGAAGCTCAATACTTATTTAGCAAATAAATTAAACTAAAAATATTACTATTTAAGGACTCTAAAAATATCTACTGCGGGTGCCTGGGTGGCTCAGTAAGTGAAACATCAGACTCTTGATTTCAGCTTAGGTCCTGATCTCAGGGTGGTGGGATTTAGCCTGCCTTGGACTTCTTGCTTAGCAGGGAGTCTGCTGGAGACTCTCTCTCTCTCTCATTCTCTCTCTCCCCCCCCACTTCCCCCTCCCTGTGCACTCTGGCATGCTGTGCACTCTCTCTCTCCCCCTCTAAAATAAATAAATCTTTAATAAAAATAGAAATATCTACTGTATATCTACTAAATTGTATGGCCTCTACTCCCCTGACACACAAGAAAATGAAATTTGCGTCCTTTCAAAAGTTGCAGAGAGCCAAAGAACAGTCAGGCATCCAGCTGAAAATGGCACACCAGCCGAGAAAAAGAGATGATATGACATACATAAGCCATTAATTAGGAAGGAGAAATGAGAGCAATTCATTCCGTAGCTAGCATTTAATCAACATGGTTACAGAGGTAAATTTTGATCTTGATTTGGTATAAATAACAGCCAATGGGAAAAATGAAAAGCAGTGATGTCAGTTCCCACTTTGGAAGTTTCTTTAGCTCAGTTTTACAATAGCTATCTTCTCCTGGATACTGCTGAGGATACCATTCGTTTGCATCAAAGTCTTAAGTAGGTGTCTTGGAGTGACTATCTGATGTACATTTTAAATAAAAGGACATTGTTTCTGACAAAATATACGTATATTGAAAAATTCTCAAGAGGGAGGGCAGGAGATGCTTAAAATGCTGGCCAAATTGGGAAAAGATATTTCTACATTCATAGATGAGCTGTCAGAAAAGTAAAGAAGTATTTGGGGGCTGAAGGCAATAAGAGAGCCCAATACCAAGAAGGTAAGAAGTAATGATGTTTGCTCTGGGAAGTATGCCAATATCCATCAACCTAGCACCTGTGTCCACCTAAGCAGAGAACAGACTTGGGGCTAGAGGAAGAAAACACTGAGGGGATACAGCATACTGCTATACTCCAGAAGGGTAACACCCTCAGTCAATGAACTAATTAAAACCCTGCCAAAAAAAGAAGAAAATGGTAGAAATACTTGCCTATCTTCCTAGAGACTTTGTAAGCAGTCCTGTGCATTTGGGTCCATTAATTCTTATTAACCATTTGGCAAGAAAAAAAAAAAAAAGGAAAATTTAAATACTTTTTGAAAATTAAAAGTAAAAAGTCTCTACATATAAAGCAAAGGATACAAGTTTATCATCAAATATTACCACCCAAAAAACCAAAACAATATACTACTATGATTGTGAATCAGTTGAAACAAGTAAACAAAACCAAGAAACTCCACCAAAGACTTCAGACCCAAAGAAATAGCATGTAATGAGATAAATTATTTATTATAATTAAAGAAATAAAGCAAGGTATTGGAAAAATGAAGAACAAGAGACTATAAAAATTACAAGGCATAGATCACTACATGATATTCTTGCCAAAATGTTTAATTTAGTCATGAAGAAACAGACAAAGCCAGACTGTTCAACATTCTACAATATTTTACAAGCCAACTGTCCTTGCTGCTTCAAAAATAACAATGTCATGAAAGGAAAAATAATGAAGGGAAAGTTCTAGATTGGGGTTTCTCAACCTCAGCACTGTTGACATTTCAGACTGCAGAATTGTTTTAGGTGACCGTCCTGTACATTGTAGAATGTTCAGCACCATCTCTAGTCTCTACCCATGAGAGGCCAATAGCTCTTTCCTCACTTCTCACACATTTTAAACTAACATGTCTGAATAATGCCACACATCTGAGGACAAAATTGCCCCAGTGAAAAATACTATTCTAGATTAAAGATACAAGAGAGAAATGACAACCAAATGCAATATATGATCCTTCACTGGATCGTGGATTAAATAAAACAGTTTATAATTTGTATACAACTGGAAAATCCTGAATATTGATTGTAAAGAAAATACTGTATTAAAGTTTATTTATTCAGTTTCCTGGGATATACATGGTAAATTATTGAGAGGTAAAATAATATACTTTGTTTCAAATTGTAAAAAACATACACACATGAGTTTATGTGTGCATGTGTGTCTAATTTTATTATACTGATGTTTTAACTTTATTATAGATTGGAAAAAGATTTATAAAGCTGAGAAACATGTATCCTATCCATTCTTCAAGGCCAATTTTAACCAACTCCTTCATCATGTTTCCCTCCCTATTCACAACCTACTCCTTTGACAAAACAGTAACCACAGACTTGAACAACTAATGGAAACTATGGTAGGCAAATCATTTTTTTAAGTGAAATCATTTTAATTGGTATTAGAAATCACTTATACACAGCAGTATGTTGGAAAAAATACACTGTAAGGAAACTGGAAGATAGATGGAAGATAGATCTAAATAATTTGGAATACAAAAACAACTAGAAAATGTGAAAAAGACATTAAAAGACCAAAGAATATGGTGAGATCTCCAATATACCAAACGAGATTGCCAGAATTAGTAGAAAAGGTACAGCTAAGAATTTTTCAGGATTCATGAATAATGTAAGTGCTGAAAATCAAAAATCTAAATGAATCACAACTGACCCTCACTAGCATAATGTCTAAAAAGGTATTTCAATAATATTCTGACTCCAAAATACAATGTGGGGGTTTTTCCACACCACCAATCAATTCTCTGACACCTGCTGGGTGTCCCACAATTTAACTCAATTCTGACACTATTTATTCACCTGGAGATAGTATCAGATCTCACAGGTTAAGAGCTCAGTCCTACAAGACTACCGCTTCTCTGTCCCTGCCCCTTTTCAGAAGCAAATGACCTGGGCTTCTGACCTTCAGGCTAAAGATCGGAGGTTCCAACCACTCCCTTCTTGGGTTCAATTAATTTGCTAGATCACCTCTTGGAACTCAGAGAAACATTTCACTTACTAGATTACCAGTTTATTATAAAAGGATATAACTCAGAAAACCCAGATGGAAGAGAGGCACAGGCCAAAGAAGAGGAAAAGGACACAGTGTTTCCATGCCCTTCCCAGGAGCACGCTTTTCCCCAACTGACTCCACATGTTCGCCAATCCCAAAGTTCTTCAAACCCGGTCCTTTGGGTTTTTAAATGGAGGCTTCAATATATAAGCATGAATGACTGCAACACTGGCCACCGGCAAGCAATTCAACCTCCAGCCCCTCTACCCTTCCAGTGGGGAATAAGTGTGTGTGCAGGTGGGACCACAAGTTCCCACTCTCCAATTTCCTGGTTGGTTACCCTGGCAACCAACCCCCAACCTTAGAAGCTTTTTAAAAGTCATTTCATTAACACAAACTCACATGTGGTTAAGGGGTTTGTTATGAATATCAAGACACCTTTTCTGCTCTTATCACTTAGAGATTCCAAGGGTTTTAAGAGCTCTGTGCCAGAAACAGGGACAAAAACCAAGTATGTATTTATTATAAATCACATTATCACATTTGTGAAAATAAGGAAAATCATCCCAGAAAATCATGCAAGGAGGAGTGAAAGCAATGAAAATGGTAAATTCATGTAAAGCTAAATAAATTTGGCTATTAAGATAGTATTATTTGTGGAATAAAAACAATACATAATAAAACATTGGACAGCATTATGTAAATTGGGTGGGGATTTATAAGCATTAAAACATTCCCATTTTGCATTGATGAAGGATGTTACTGATTTAAGTTTTTCATTTAACTACTCATGTTAAAATTTTTTAGAAGTAGCACTAAAACATAGACACTTCTCTATTGGCAACTATAAAACAATTTAGAAAAGGATTAAATTTCATACTCTTAACTGACCCAATTAGTGGCAAAACCCAAAAACCCTTAATACCAAACAAATTTAGAGAAGTAGAAAAAAATTAAAAACAAAACAGTGATAGAAAATCATTTAACAGTTATACATTATCAGCAATTATAATATATTAAACACTCTAGTAGAAAAAATAAAGTTTGCCAGGATGGGTAAAACACCAACCCCTCCCTTCAAATACTGAATGAAAAAAACAAGTCTAGAATATAAGGACATCGAAAAATAAGAAGCAAGATGAATGGAAATATATATATATCAAGCGAATACTAACTTAACAAGAGCTAACAGCACTATATTACTCTCAGGTCAAAACATACTTTGAGGCAAAAAGCATTGTTAGTGATAAAGACAGTCATTAGGCATGGTTAAAATTCTTAACTGATGATATAATAATTTTTAAACTGGTTTGAACCATATTCAAAATACACTAAGCAAAAAAAAGTAAACAAAACTGATAGGAAAACACTGTTAAATCCAACAAGGTAAAGGAAGATAGTAAGACACCTCTCAGTGATAGATCAAACAGATCCAAAAGTTAGGAACATCACTATGCAGGTTAATCAAACGCAATATAATACCACTTATGAAAACAACAGCCTTTAAAATTTAGAGTGAAAAAGGAGACATCATTGCAGCAGTCAAAGATATTAAAAAGAATATAATGAAAACATTTAGGTCAATAAATTTGAAAGTGAAGTGAAATAGACACTTTCTTGAAAAATTGGAAATGACTAAATCTGACCTCCAGGAGAAATAGAAAAATTTGACCGCCATGAGGACAGAATAAGGAGTTAAGAACTTACCCATGTCAGGACATAAGTGCTCTCAAGAGAAATCTCTTGGCAGGAGAAAGAAGACAACAAAGAAAGGAAAAGAGGTAAACTGAGAATATGATCTCAGGTAAAGTCTAACCATCCAGAGACAAAACTTGGAAGCATAATCAAACAGAGGCATCTTGAAGCAAGGAAGCCCGCTTTTCGTCCCCTAGAACTTATCATCTACCCCTGCGTAGAGGGCCTAATTACCTAGCCATCTCCAGGTGAGGTGATCTCGCTAGGGTCAGCTGAGGGCACATCTTTAGAGGTCACAGGTGTAAACCAGTGGATCCAACACTGGAGCAGAAGGTGGTGAACCAGCTCCTAAAGGGATATAAACAAAACAGTAAAAAACTTGTTGAGAGAAGTTTTCACTACTCGAAGTCTTTCCAAAATGCCCAGATGAAGATCCGTAGCAGTATATCACCTGTGTTCTAGAAAAGATCCCTGATTTTTAGTGGTGTCAGGACATTTGAGGTAAATGTATCTCTAGAGGACATCAAAACAAATCCAATTCTGACACTTCTATCAATTACAGAGAGACATACATCAGCAAATCATCTTCCTGGGCACTTCTTCACATTCAGGCAGAAGTGCCTTAAATGAACTAAGAGGACTTTGAGTGTCAGCCTCACAGATTTTATCCCCCCTGTAACCTGAACTTCACTGTTAGGTGTGTAACCAAATGGCAGCTGGGACTCCTTTATCTCAAGTCCAGGTGAGACCATGAAAATCAAGAACAAAAAGATCTGTGCCATTTCCCCTATATTCCAAAGACCTCTGCCAGACTTGTAAAAGCGATGCCTCAAAAGTGCTGGGGGGGGACCCTTCATCTAACACCCACAGACAAATAATGAAAGGCTGAAGTCAAAGAACAATGGGAAGAGAAGTTTTTTGTTTGCTTGTTTGTTTGTTTGTTTTTGCAGAAAAAAATCTGAGAAAGTTGTAGAAGTTTTCCAACCCCCTCTTTTAAACTGTTAGTCAAGTCCTCCCCTTGGGAGATGGGTAGAGGCTGCATCCTCCTCAATTCAGGACCACAGAGAAGGCTTCACGGGGATTACTGAGAATGCGTGCTTTATGATCACTAGAACAGGGGCCATGGTGGGCTAGTATCTGATTCATATTTTGGAAATCTAAATGTGGGGTGCAGTGTGGCTCTGAGTCACAAGAGCATAGAAAAAACAATGAGAGGAATTGGGAGCAGACTATCCCGGCACTGCCTGCAGAGAAAATTTATGTGGTTCCAGAAGCTTAAATGTGAACCACAGGCAGAAACCTAAAGCTATCTGAAATGAAACTCAGCTCAAGAAAGCCATGAACCGTGAAGGGCCAGTGGCCTCAACCAAAACAAGTCCATGTAGGCAACACACAAGAACTGAGTAGTGGTGTCCTAACAGAAAAGGTCATCCCTTTTCCCTCCACCTTGAAACGTGCGGTTAGAAGTTGTCAAAAAGCGTTATTTATGTATTTATATATATTTTTTACATCTACAAAAGTAGCCCAGGAGGTCAAAAGCCAGTTTTAAATATTTCCCTAGCTGGGTACACAATCGTGTCTTCTTGTAAGGCCATTTGCCCTAAATCACTCTCCCCACCAGGGTAAAATACTAAAGTAATCCCAAAGTAGGAGCTGGAGCTAGGAAAGAGAATACCCTGTTCATACCTTCCTCCCTATAGGTGTCCTCTGGAAATAGTCATTGCAGATGTAATTAGTTAAAAACGAGGACATACTGGATTAAGTTGAGTCCTAGTCCAGTATGACAGGTTCTCTTATAAAAATGGGGGCTTGGGATACAGGCATACATATAAGGAGAACACCACATGAAAATTAAGATGGTCATCTACAAACCAAGGTTGAAGACCTGGGTCAGATGTTCCCCCACAGCCCTCGGAAGGAACCAACCCTGCCCACACTTTAATTTCAGACTTCTACCTCCTGAACTGTGAGATAATAAATTTCTGTTGGGAAGCCATCCAGTTTGCAGTGCTTTTCTCTGGCAGCCCTAGTAAATCAACACAATTATTCACCGATAGAGACCGTTCCTTCTGTTTTAATTATTAATTAATATATTTTAGTCATTTTTGTTTTAATATTGGAAACTTTCCCTCCACAGTTTTCATCATTTTGCTCAACTTTAAAAGACCTATGTATTACTTAACCTTTATGAGTTTCTGGTTTTCATCTGAAAATAAATTCAAATTGTTTCACTCCCATGTTTCAAATCCTATAATGGCTTCCCTTAGCAACAACAGTGATATTAAGAATTCAAGCTCCTTAGCACGGTCCCCACATCCATATGATCTGGAGATTGCTTACGTCTCTAAACCCAAAACCTTCCTTTTGTCCTCTTCCTTGCGCTCTTTAGCCACACTGCCCAAATAATCCAAAGTCATTCTCTTCACAGGACATTGGCACATAACTTTCATCTTTCCGTACCAACCACCATAGCTAATGAAATTCTAACTCCCGCCATTGATAGTTCTACCCCATTATCTTGTTTTATCTTTTTTATCACATTTATTTACTCCTGATATAATCTTACTTATTGATGTGCTTATTGTCTCTTCTCTCTCCCCTGGAATTTAATCTTCTTGAGGAGAGGGACTCTGTCATTATTATTTATCCCTGCATCCCAGTGGTAAGAGACAGAAAAAGTGCTCCACCAATATTTTTTGACTGATTGACTCTAAAATGAGCAGGATGGCTTAATTTCTGCCCACTTACAGGACTTACCATCTATATTTTTCACATTTTGCTTATTAACATAAGTATAGTGGCTAGACGGTCTTTCAAAGCAACGTTATCATTCCTTTCCTCCCCCGCTCCCCTCCACTACTCTGATTAACAGGCCAGGCTGGGCTAGATGAAAGTTTGCAACAATGGAGTCTTCATAATGTGCATTATCCAATTTCTAGCATGCAAGTTCCTATGAGATTAAAATGATAAAATTTATTTATTTTAGAATTGAATTCTAAACCTTTCATGATTTTCTTGCATCATCTCCAAGAAAGCCTAGAAATGTTTGATTGGTTCACGCACATTTTTTCTAACCTTGGATATTGTTCGAAATTTGCTCACAATAGTGTTACTATTGCCTCCAAACTGTTTTTCCGCTACTGCAGGTACTAGTGTCTTAGTAATGCTTTTTTTCTTCTATTCACATGCTCAGTACCACCCTCTCTTTGTGTTTGTCTTCCCTCCTTCAATGATTTTAACTTCCAACACTGGAAGAATTTTTTTTCCCTGATCCATCCCGCTCCCAGCCTCTATGGTGAATAGAAAGTTATAACCTACGTTATTGTTATATGTTATTTAAACATATGTCTCTGTTCATCAGTATTATGGGAGGATGTGAAAGCAGAGGGGCAAGAGTCTGGGAAATAATTTTATTTTATTACTAACAGTATCTTTCATGCTTATAAATAGAACAAAAGATGAAAATGAGTGGTGCCATAATGGTAGTAGATCAAACTTCAAAAATTTAGGTGAAGAGTCAAATTAATACTTATAGCTTGAAAAAAATTAAATTTCCTTCCTCCTCTCACTCTTGTGTCCTCATGGAACCCAGATAAACTCACTTGCAAATTATTAATCAGAATGGTGGGGTACAAATTTCTGGAGCTCACGGTACACAAAACCATTTATTGAGCCCTTGCTGTATTCATAGCACAGAATCCAGGGCTCTGAATTTGTGTTCAAATTTAATAATAGCATGTTTAGTCTGTAATGTTCTCTGTGTTAAATGCTTTACAAGTCACAGCTACTTAGACCACAATCCTAAAATAGTTGTGAAGACAAAGGTAGTGCTGGTGAGATGTTCAAGATATGATATACATTAATGTAAAATACTGTACAGAAGTAAAATCAAAAGAAATAAAATAGTCAGCAGACTTTAGTTAAATAGAAAGAGTTGGAAAAGTCATCTTTTGCTAATATTTTAAGGCTTTTAAAAATTTTATAATGTATTCCTCCACCTATTCCAAAAGATTCGTAATCACTAACCGTGAAGAAATGTTGTTGCAGTTAAATTTGGCAGCATTTATTTACCAACAAAGACAAATAATTAGAATGCAAACGTGTGTTGTGTTAATGAAGGTATGCGCAAAATACATGATGATACAGGAAAAGGAGCACAGATTTCTTCAATTATAAGCCACCATAAACAAATGTTAGTTCTGCAAAGATTAAACCCAGCGCTACAGGAAAGAGAGCTTGTGCAAAGGATTCCACCCCATACTTGCGTGATATCAAGGCTCTCAGAAAAGTCTTCTCTACCCTTCCTGGCACTGTGCTGACCTAATGCCTTTTCAAGTGTAGGTGTTAATACAGATAGACATTCCCTACTATCTGCCGGGGAAAAATAACTGGGCATCTCAGATCATCCCACTCGCAACAGGGATTCTCAGATTTGATCCATTATCATTCCAAAGCCAGGGTCTGGACCGGAAGTTCCCAAACACCACACTCTTGGGCTGTGGGTCCGAATTCAATGGCATGCCTAACTTCTCCCTGTTGCAATCTGTTTTTCCGAAGTAAGGTTATAACAAATAGCCAAGGGGCTCTAGTTAAGCACATGGTGGCTTGGAAAATGTATCTGTGTCTGTACTGGTTTTCATGAATATTTGAACAGAAAGCAGGAAACAGTAAAGGAATCCATCCTAAGATCAGGCTTAATATCCAACTTTACGTTGCCATTCTCAAGGTGGCATTTTGGCATGAAACTCAATTTTCTCTTAGAATAATTTGCATTGGGATTATGGGCTAAATGTTCTAAAAGTGTCTAAGCTATAATTCTTTATGAGACTGCACTTTGGCATTTAACTACAGCATATGCAAGCCTAACTTGCCGGCTTAGTCTTTACATTTGTCCAAATTCTCCACTCAATGCCAGCCAACTTTTAATGAAAAGCATTGCTTCATGACATGATTTACTTGCTCTGTGCATTTTTTTTCTAGAGGGATTTTTGCTTTATATTAAATACAAACTGAACTTTTACTAAGACTTCTACTATTGATTAAAATCCTCTTTTTAAACCTCCCGTCTTCCAAACACCCAACCCTATGCAAAGATGAAACAGTAATAAACCTAACCTGTTGTGTTTCCAGGCTACCACAGTTGTTTAGGCTATAGAGAATTCGCTTCTGTTGTATGAAACTTGTATTTCAAAGTCCGTTGGATTTGTGCCCCTAACGGTGAACCACATGGTACTGAAACAAAGCACAAGGCAAAGAGAAAAAAGAAAAAAAAATGAGAAAAGAAGAGAAATGTTAAAAAGAAACAAAAATAATTAGAGAAAATGAGTGGAGGAAGAGAGAAAAGTAAAGTTACTAGAAACTGCAGAAGCGGCATTATCTGTATATAATGCTCCTATAATACTACATTGGTCAGCAACTATAATGTAAAAGGTAATGTGGAAGAGTTTTATATGCTTTTCAGAACTATAAAGGGACTGTGAGTGGATTTTAAACATTTTGATTAGCACCACAAAGATTTTAATGCTTTATTTAAACAATTTGCTATAGGGCAAACACATTTGGTAGACAACTAAAATGAAAGCATGGGCATCAGTTTCTCTGTTTTCTATTAAGTAATGTTGCGAAGTAAGCAGAAGTTGGATTCAGATATCAGATAATTATCTCCACACTGTGTGTCACAGTAAATAATTTTAATTGGTTTAACTTCAGGGACCATTACTGGCCTAATTAGAAACATGAAAAGGCTACAAGTATTAGGAAATATCCTGAAGGAATGAGAACATTAGCAATTCTGTCAAGCCATTTTTAAAATAAGTACACAGTAGCAGCCACATTTCAGTGAAAGGCAGGGTACTTGAAAGGTGCTTTTAGGAAAACAGTGCTTGTGTGTGTGTAATAAGAGACCCGTAATAGGAAGCATAGAAATCGGGTAACAGGCTGACATGTATGCTATTACTGTGTTAAAAACATACTAATCTTGTTCCTATTGCTGTTTTTAAAAGACGCATCTTAACGTTTTCAAAGTAAAGGAACAATCATTGAGGTTGGGTAAATCCTCATGGAGAATATGTTGACTTACTGAAAGAGAAACAGATCTTTGAGTAAAATAGCTTTCCCTGAACACCTTGAGCTTGCAGGGGAGCAGTACTGAATGAAAGGTTGCACCACGTGTTTCCTATCCTCTCTTCTTCACCTGGCTTTCCCAAGGTTCTTGAGATACAAATAGGTATTGTTCTTTGCAGCCCACAGAGACATTATGCGTCCTGCATCTGGTGTAGATGCAGTTCATATTTAGAGAATGGCTGCATTCGGCATCAAAGTGAGATACTGTGTCCCTTGGGTCAGAGATGATGCTTCAAAAAAAATCCCTCAGGACTTTCAAAATTTCATGGAGTGAGATTGTTACATCATATGAGATAACCAAAATACCATGTAATGTTTAAATGTACAAAGATCAAGAACTTCTAATCAGTAATTATTTAGTACAATTTTGTTCTTTTCAGTTTATTGTCTACTTTTTAGCTTTCCATTTTCCGAAATTGCTGATGGTACCATTTGACCTATTTGGGATGTGAAGATTTCAAATGGACCACCCACACTTAAAGTTACAAAAAATCAAACATATTTTTAGCCATTTTTGTTTATTTGTGTTAGACACAAATAATAGAGAAACTAAAAAGAAAACGGAAGGCATGGTAAATCATGGATCAGCTTAAGAAAGAATACATTACTAGAGAAAATTATATAATTTTATGCCTTTCATATTTGGCACACTGTCAAATATAACATATCATGAATATAATTGAGTACTTAAAAGATTAAGAAAATCCGTAGTTCCACCAAAATTTGTCAAACAAAAGAATAAAAGCACGAGTAAGAACCAACATCACAGATTGTCCCCATACGTATGCTCACAAACCATACACCTCATGGACACCATTTATCTGTGAGTGCACAAAAGCCCATTTCTACAGGCTGTGCATTTATACTGAATGCCCTAAAATGATGCCAAAAGCTATTTTATTAATATTCGTGTATTTTAAAATTTTGGCAAATTTCTATTTGACTGGTGTATATACAATAATTCAGGATTGAATTTTCTTCAACAAGATTATAACAAATTATCTTTGTCTTCACAAAGAATATATAATGTATGCATACAAATAAAATGGGAATTACTCATATGGAATAGTTTTTAGCTACAGAATAGATTAATTGCCTGTAGGTTTGTTAAGGAAGGTACACATACACAAACAACACACACACGCACGATTGTTTGATCATTAAAAAATAATACTGCCTGCCCACCAAGCACATGTTCCATATTTCAAATATCTTCCAAATGTAGAAGAGGGTGGGAGAATGAGGGGGAGAATAAAAACGTGGTTGCTTATACAAATATACATGCTCATATACGTACACAAACATACATACATATGTTCATATATTTCAGCTTTGCCCATATGTTCCGAAAATAGCAGCCTGGAAAATTTGTACCCACACCTCCCGCTCTCAGAATAAGGATATGAGTAAAGATAAATTTTGCTAGTACCCAAGTAACTCAAGAAGATTACTTCAGGACCCTGCATTCTTTCAGGCCACTGCACATTGCAAAGCAGCCTTAATATACAAGTCTACTTCTCCAAATACCAGATATATCCCTTAAAGAAGTCTGTCGTTACATTCTCTCATTATCCTCTTCCACAAAATAAACTATCTGCTCTCATGTTTAGGGATCTAGGTAAAGGAGTAAAGGTGCACATTGGGGTACGGACCTCAGTTGAAGAAGTTTTCATGTGAAATGTTGAGGGGATTTCTGAGGGATGACAATGACGATTCCGTCATATGTTTCACCCTATTCTCTGATCATTTCTCCTTTTACGCATAGTGGCTAATAATTTTCATTATTAAAATAATGTTACAATTATTCAGAATATGTCCTTGAACTCAGAAAATATGAATTGAGTAGTGGAATAAGCACGGCTTTTTAGTATTTTTTTTTTTTTTAAGATTTTACTTATTTGAGAGAGTGTGTGTGTGTGTGTGTGTGAGAGAGAGAGAGAGAGCACAAGCAGGGGAAGCAGCAGGCAGAGGGAGAGGGAGAAGCAGGCTCCCCGCTGAGCAGGGAGCCCCACATGGGGCTCGATCCCAGGACCCCAGGATCCTGACCTGAGCCAAAGGCAGACGCCTAACCAAATGAGCCACCCAGGCTAATCAGAATCTCAAAGGCTAGACCTGGTTTCGATGCCTGGCTGCATTTTTTACCACTTGTTAGTGAATGTCAGGTTTTTTAATCTGTAAAATGGAAGTAATGATTGAGTTTCAGGGAATAAAAAGAAATAATGTAAAGGAAGCACCCAGCTGGGAGCAGTCTTAACAGAAGCTTCCTCTTAATACAGTTATGCTGTGTTACCTCTTAAGGATCAGTTTCTAGAATTTAGACACAATTGCTAAAAGGTTGGAAAGCTCTTGCTTACGGAGCACAAGTCAAGCAACTTCAGATTTTTTTCATGTTTTCAGGTAACTTTCTTTTCTTTCTTTTCTTTTTTAAGATCTTATTCTTAAAGCAATCTCCACACCCAACGAGGGGCTCGAAATTACAACCCCAAGTCCTGTTCAGCTATGTTCTTACACCTTCTTACAGGGAGCTCCAAACACCCGCTGCCCTGCCCCGCATTTTTTGTTTTTTTGTTTTTGTTTTTTGTTTTTTTTTGCTTCTATTTGGTTTTTGCAAACAAAAGAACTTCTGCTTATATAATACAATACTAAGCTATAGCATTAGTATGAATGCAATAATGCTATAAGATAAAATTAATTTAAAAAACAACTTCTTAGTAGTAGAAGTAATTTGTACTATTTGTCTTCTACTCTGCAGCCAGGTACATATTGAATAAGAATTCTTAGGTTAAAGCAATAAACTGATTGCCTTTGCATGTAATCTGAAGTTATCCACTGGCTCTTGCCCATCTCTTAAGATATGAAAACTCAAGGATCACAGCAGACCCTATAGACTTAAGTTGCTAATAATCTGTTAAATCTAGGACAGAGGTTAGTAGTAGCAAAATTTAGTGCATTAAGCAATGAAGCTTCTTAATTAAAGATTGTACTTGGATAACTTTATAAATGCATTGAGGTGGGAGTCCACGAACTTTCTGCTTCTGTTATCCCCTGGAACAAAATGAAAGGCAAGAAGTAATGAGGGGACTAACTGTTGGAAACCTACTTCTTGTAAGTTATTTTATTCAGGAATACACATTTTCCTCCACATTCTCCTTTTTTTTTTTAACTCATGATTATCTATTCCACATTTTACAACTAGCCTCTGAGATTCTGATTAGACGTCCTGTAAGAATATCTTCATAGAGTACTGACTCTCAGATTTGATTGTGGATCAGAGGCTATTTGGGAAGTTGTGCAGCAGAAAGAGAAATTAAAAAATTAATCCTATTAACAATTGCACCAAAAACAATAAGATACCTAGGAATAAATCTAATCAAAGAGGCTAAAGATCTGTAAACCTATAAAACACTAATGAGAGAAATTGAAGAGGACACAAAGAAATGGTCATTCTCATAGGTTGGAAGAATAATTATTGTTAAAATGTCTATAGTTCCCAAAGCAATCTACACATTTAATGAAGTCCCTATCAAAATACCACCAGCATTTTTCACAGAGCTAGAACAAACAGTCCTAAAACTTGTATGGAACGACAAAAGATCTCGAGTAGCCAAAGCAATCTTGTAAAAGCAAAGCTGGAGGCAACACAATTCTGGCCTTCAAGTTATATTACAAAGCTGTAGTGATCAAGACAGAATAGAAAACTCAGAAAGGAACCCACACTATATGATCAATTCATCTTTGACAAAGCTGGAAGGAATATCCAGTGGGAAAAGTCTCTTCAAGAAATGGTGTTGGGGAAACTGGACAGCAACATGCAAAAGAATGAAACTGGATCACATTTTTTTTTCTTTTTACACAAAAATAAATTCAAAATAAGCCAGTCAGAGAAAGGCAAATACCATATGATTTCACTCATGTGGAATTTAAGAAACAAAACAAATGAGCATAGGGAAAGAAGAGAAAGAAGAGAAAGAGAGAGGCAAACCAAGAAACAGATTCTTAACTATAGAGAACAAACTGATGGTTAGCAGTGGAGAGATGGGGGGGATGGGTGAAGTAGGTGATGTGGATTAAGGAGTGCACTTGTGATGAGGACCGGGTGATATATAGAAGTGTGGAATCATTATATTGTACACCTGAAACTAATATTACACTGTATCTTAACTAACTAGAATTTAAATATAAACTTTATTTTTTTAAGACTTTTTATTTATTTATTTGACAGAGAGAGACACAGTGAGAGAGGGAACACAAGAAGGGGGAGTGGGAGAGGGAGAAGCAGGCTTCCCGCGGGACAGGGAGCCCAATGGAGGGCTCCATCCCAGGACCCTGGGATCATGACCGGAGCCAAAGGCTCATGACTGAGCCACCCAGGTGCCCCTAAATACAAACTTTAATAAAATGTAGATATCTGGGCTTTACAGCACAGATTATCTTCCAATATTTTGAATGTCACCCAAGAATCTATAAATCTTCAACCAGCACCTAGGTGATTCAGACCCAGTAGATTCATGAGCAATGCTTTGCAAAAAAATTCTAGGTTTTTTTGTTTGTTTGCTTTTGTTTTTGTTTTTTGCTTTCGATTATCAGACTTTTAAATGTAGAGAACCTAACATAATGTGGCAAACATTTGAAAACACTTTCAACATTAATTTGCCCAAATTTCAACTGACTGTGCCTAAGATTTTCACTAGCAAAAAGAATAAAAATTAATTGTTTGGTTACAAAAAAAAATTTCAAGCCTTATACATATTTTTATATGTGGACAATCACTAACCTAAACAAACAATTTGAAGATTGTGCTTTGGGTTCTTAATTTAATTTTTAAGGTTGTGTTTTAAAAAATTATAAAATTATTATATTACAGATAACTATATAGAGACAATACTTATCTATGTTACTTTCAATGGAGTTCATCATAAATTATATTAATTTTTAAAATTTTTATTTGGTCTAAAGCTTTGAAAGATAGTTTTTAGTTCCACTGTAGCAAGATACTGATGCTACTATTATCATAATCATGATAAGAAGTAACAATTATATTTGTGTATATAACTTAGGAAAGATCAGTATTATGAAATAATACTTTTTTATTTGCTTTATCAATGGATGATCCCTATTCATAAAGGAATTTATTTAAAACACCTTTTTGGTTGAGTCTAAATGGTTATAAGGAATTGAACATATATTTATCTGGGTTATATACAAAAAAATTATTTAAACCTTTAATCCCATGATTCCCAAATGGGACTTAATGTAGAAGTCAATGTGGTACACCTGCATTATGTTCTCTAAGGAGAAATGTAATTCTAATTGAAGACATTTGTACTGCCTTTTATATATTAACTTTAATTTTGGAACCTCATGGATATTCAGCAAAATAAGTTTAAGTTCATAAATTTATTTAATAATTTATAAATATAATTTATAAAATTAATCCTTACATGTTAAGATAAAAATGAGAAAAATTTGTTACTTCTTCTTTTCTTTAACACTTATGACTGCAACTCCCAAAGTATGACATTACATAGATCATTTTCCCTGCTTCAATAGTACATGCAGTTGATTTTTAAAATTGTACAAGTAATCCACAATCACAATAGAATATCTTAGAAATTTTGTTGTGACCACTTTTCCAGTACATCCTAATATCTACATGTACCTTAATTCATTTAATACATTTTCTATTATCACATGTTATGGCATTTCTTGTTTTGGGCCATTATAAATAGTGCTGTAGGGCGCCTGGGTGGCTCAGTTGGTTGAGCGACTGCCTTCGGCTCGGGTCATGGTCCTGGAGTCCCGGGATCGAGTCCCACGTCGGGCTCCCTGCTCAGCAGGGAGTCTGCCTCTCTCTCTGACCCTCCCCCCTCTCATGCTCTCTGTCTCTCATTCTCTCTGTCTCAAATAAATAAATAAAATCTAAAATAAATAAATAAATAAATAAATAAATAGTGCTGTAGTGAACATCCTCATACGACACTTATGCAAACTTATTTCTTTATTTTACAGTAAGATAATTGCTGCATCAAAATATACCTATATTTTATTTTATTTTTTTTAAGATTTTATTTATTTATTTGAGAGAGAGAATGAGATAGAGAGAGAGCATGAGACGGGGGAGGGTCAGAGGAAGAAGCAGACTCCCTGCTGAGCAGGGAGCCCGATGCGGGACTCAATCCTGGGACTCCAGGATCATGACCTGAGCTGAAGGCAGTCGCTTAACCAACTGAGCCACCCAGGAGCCCAAATATACCCTATATTTTAAAAGCTTTTGATTGATAGTAAATAACATTGACTTTCATCTTCCTAGGCATTGTTTTAAATGAGACTCTTTTATTCCTTAAAAATTTATATTTTTGTCTTACCTCTTTGCTAAAGTTCTGGGGAATATTTTCTGTTTATATGACTGGGGCATTTTTCTTTATGAGACTGAAATTCATTTTGTTAGTATAGAAATTTGTTAGATGGTAAATATAGAGGAGATGAGGAAATATGAACCCCACATTACCCTGGAGTTTGTTCTCAAATAAGTACCCTAATAAATTGAGAGCTACTGTGTTAGACATGGATTGTCATGCTTTAAACAATTATAACTTATTAAAATATCACCAAAACTAAAATAGTCCTGAATGTTTTTGTCTTTGAAGTTTCAGAAGTCCTTTGTGATTTGGTTTAAGGGTCTGTGGATGTTAAATATCATTCATTCATATGAGTGGCAATTATTTTATACCTAACATGTGCTAGAAGCTTTGGGGAATACAAAATACAAAAAATCCTTATATACACAAAGTAAAATGAGATAACCATACAAAGTCATATGTATTAGTGTCATACCAATGGTATAAGCCATAATATTTTAGAATTCAGAGGAACCAGAGTCTACTGTGGCCTAGAGAGGTCATAGAAGGTTCATGGAAAGTTTGAATCTTGGGCTACATATTTAAGGAAGGATAGGATTAGGCTATTGAGTGAGGGTGGTGAGGAGGAAAGACATAGTAAGGTAAAAAATGATCAAGGCAGACTTGAAGGACAGCAAATAAATGGAATTAGCTGAAATAAAGCTTATGGGTAAGGAATAATGAAGGACACATTTGAAAATGTAGGAGAGGCAAATTATAAGGGGTCCAAATGCAAGGTTAAAGGCTTTGGTTTTATATTCCATGTCTTTGAAGATTTTCAAGCATCGGAGTGACTGGTGATGCTTAAGACAGATGAATCTGACAGTATAATACAGGATAGATTACAATATGGAAGAAAATAATAGTAAGCAAATTATTTAGACTACTATTTATATAATATAAATATGAGATAATAAGGATCAAAAAGAAGACAATGGCACTGTTTTAAAAAATAAAGGAATGTATGGCCATAAGGAGAAGGATGCATTTGATGATGAATCAGATAATATTGAGAGAAAAAAAAAAAGTAGAAGAGGATCCAGGAATGATTTACTTGCCAGGCTATGAAAGTGAAGATCACCTTATCACAAAGGGAGAGTGCAAGATGAGGGTCAGAGGGACTGGCTTTTGACTTGAGGTAATAGTGTGAACCTCGCACTGGAAAGCAGACACCAGAATTTAAAGGGGGAGATTAGGTCAATTCTTTGTGAACCCTCTCATACTACCTGAGGCATGAGACTAAATAAACTTATCAAGAGGAAGAGGGAGAGAAGTTGTAAGATTGGACCTGAAACCAAGAAAAACACTATGGCATTAAATGGGAAGGAGTGAGGTACAAACAGGACTACAGAAGATGCAAATATTGGCAATTTCTATCAGGTGGCCCAAAGGCATCTGGGAGAGGATTTTTTCTAGAGCATGTGGGTAGAGTCATTAGCAAATATTCTATCAGAATTATAGTTTAGCTGAAGTTCCCTTTGATTAATTTCTGAGACAGATTTCTTTTACCCTCCAGGAGCTTAATTTGTAGGTACTGATCTCTGACTACCCAAATCATTTCTTTAGAACTTCACTGAGTCTTGAGTTGCCTTATCCTTCAAAGTCCAAAATTTTACCTCTCTTTTCTTCCTCTTTCCTCATTCTAGTCAAAGAACTGAAGAAGGAAATAATCTGATTTTCAAATTAAAGCTCAAAAAAGTGAGAGAAATGGTAACTTAAATAATTTCAAGAAGGTCTGGGGACACTTTCACTAACGGAGGTACATCTTTAATCCAGGAACTCTGACGGATCTATCTTTGAGTTGTAAGTCTCTTCTCCAAAATCATTATTTACTCAAGCAAGCCATGGCCAACGCTAGAATAGTTCAGTGTCTAATAGTGCACCCACTGCTGTGGAGTTACTACCACTAATACCTAGTTCAGTCATGTTAAAGTAGACCAGTATTTAAAAGATTCTTTGAGTTTTTCTAGAATAAATTTGGGGCAGAAGCAAAGAAATAAATGACAGATAAGAGTTGAGTCGAGGATTAGCCGTGAAAGATTAAGGGAACAATGGCACCCCTCAAGAGAGGATGGGCAGCCCTGAAATAGCTAGTCATGGAGCTCCAGTGGGCCAGCATAGTGAAGAAAGACTGAAAGGAGTGGGCTCATTGAGAGCGGTAACATGACCAGAGTCTTTAAAGTAGGTAAAGCACTGGTCATTGGATATTCTGAGTAGAGGTATGTCAGGCAAAGAGGTTGGAGTTGATGCCAGGGAAATTTAGAATTTAAAGTCCTGTTTTGAGATAAAGAAATAAAGGGTGTGGTCATGTTAAGAAGGTCAATGTAGAGTAAAAAGAAATTGAATAAAGGAAAGCAGTGGACTGGGAGGCTTGGTTTTAGATGGGCAATTTGAATGTATGTGGAAATCACTGAGGATGATGAGACAACACAGGGTAAAAATAAAAGCATGATGTATTTCCTAACATTATGTATTAAAGACAACAGTAAGTATCCAAGATGGTAATATCAGTAATTTTAAAATCTACTTCCTAAATGTTTCTCAAATATTATATGAAAGAAAAGGTTTTTATGTTGGAATAGATTGGAAAATACTAGGTTAACAAAGAAACCCACGTTCCTTTTCTGCTCTGCTTTCAGCATTTTTTTATTGTTATGTTAATCACCATACATTACATCATTAGTTTTTGATGTAGTGTTCCTTGATTCATTGTTTGCATATAACACCCAGTGCTCCATGCAGAACATGCCCTCTTTAATACCCATCACCAGGCTAACCCATCCTCCCACCCCCTCCCCTCTAGAATTGTTAATTGATTAACATTGAGAAACTCTAAGAGGAAAAGGTATATTATGTTTAACAAAAATAATCTCCTTTCTCCCCTCTCAGGACCTCTCAAGAAACTGGTAAAATGTTGCTTTTGTTGCCTTGGAGAGAATGACTCCATCCTCTGTTAGGGGGAGGAGAGTTAAGACCTCAGTGACTTGGGCCACAGGGAATTTGACACTGAATCAAAGGGAGATATATCGGAAAAGGTGAAGCAACGGAGAAGATTTTGTACCGGTGTCATGATTTTTTTTTTTTTTTTTTTTTGTCACTAGGCAAAGAAGAAAGTTGTAGTGGAAGGCCTGTCTGGAAGAGGGACTGAGGATTACGGAGGCGGAAATGGGTTCGACTTAAAGTGTAAAGGAGCAAGCACCTGACGTGGACATTCGGCGCAGTCCAGCAATAGTGAAGAGGAATGAGAATAAGCTATATGAGAATCAATAGACAGGAGTGAAAACAATTCACTGAGAGCATGAGTATTTGGGTTATACATAAATGAGAGATTATAGAAAACAGAATCACTGTAGTTAACTTCTCCTTGCAGAATTCAACAAACTCTCAGATACACACATTTCTAATCACCCAGAACTTACTGTTTGGAATAGTACTCAGAGAAATAGGGTGGCAACATTTTAGGTCATTATTATCACAGATGGAGGTATATTATAACTTGGGTCCATCTTCGTCTAAATATCTACGTTGAGAAAAAGATGTTTTCTACTTTTGTAATCGATTCTTTAAATAAGAAAATGCTAGCGCAAATAAATATTTTCACTATTTTATTCACCTACCTGATTCTCTATTTAAAAAGGAGAAAAGGCAAATTAACTTGCTTTTTTACTGCTCCATTTGGGTTCCTATTGTCTGCCCCTGTAAAGTGATTCACATTTTCGTGCAAGACTTCTCCATATGCTCTAGCAGTGTGACTTGGGGTTTGTATCTGTGACTATCTCCAAGTTTCTTTATCTGTTCTAGGCAGCAGGTTTCTTATCTGATAGCCTTATAATTATGGAAGAAACTGCATATTAATGATTCATTGCTTACATAAACAACTGGCCTTGAAGAAATCTAATGAACCAACTTCATAGGATTTGATTTTACCTAATTAAATGTAAATAATGTTAAATGTTGTATATGCCAGGATTTCCACAGAAACTTATGAATTTTTTTATGTACACAAAGCATTAGGAATTCAGAGTTTTTAACAGTTATCTTCTAATTCAGCTATTAAGATAATAAGTTTTGACATCAGATATGCTCTATGAACATGAGGTACCAGCACACATGTGCACACTAAGTGTTTATGTATGCAAGGTACAATTCTCCTTTTTAAATTTTTTTATTTTTTAATGCTTCTCCTTTGAAGCTGGAAGCTTGTACATTTTTATCTGAAGGTTTGAATCTGCATCATGCTTTGAAGGAACAAATGGCCTCCATGTGGTACTTGGCTTTCCCTTGCCTGTCTCTATTACCCTGTATCAGTACGAAATTCATTCTGACAAAGTTTTTTCCTTAAGCATATGCACCTGATCCTTTCCATGGGCCCTGTGCTAACACATGCCTCTATTTAGGGATACGTACAATGACTGCCATTTTTTAAAAAAGAGAGAAATGCATCCAGAGAAAAAAAAGTAATTAAGCTTCCATATTAGAATAAGATGGTAACTCCACCTTTGTGGGGATGGAGGGATGGGAAGATTATTCCACTTTTTTAGTGTGTGTTAATTTTGAAAACAACATAGTCAAAAAGTGCCTAGTTTCCAAGGTGACACTTAGCACAAAGACTTTAAAAGTATTTTGCAAAAGGTAAAGGTAATGACCTCTCTTAAAAATAAGTAGCTCCAAGCCTTCCACCATTTCTTGCCTAATGTAATTTTTTGAGTAGTTGCCTGTATTGATGACATGGTTATATAAATAAAGCAGGCCCTAAGTGAAACAGAAGAAATGTGCTGTGTAAAGTAATAATAAATGAGAAATTTTGCTTTCCTTACTTAGCACTGGAGTCTCTAATCAACACAGTCATCCTGGTCTTTGTGGTCTTTTATTGGTTATACTTTAAAAAACATGTGAATCAGTGAAAAATTTCATCAAATTATCTAATAAAATTTTTCTATTGGCTTTTATTGGGTATGTCTTTATTTCTTCAGTAAATGAATGGGAAAAAAAGGGACAGAAAAAAACAAATAAACCAACCCACAACAATAACAACAAAGGAATAATGCATAAAAATAGAAGACTGAGTAAAAAAAAACCTATCTTGAAACATGTAGAGCCATATTCACCTAACATTTTGTCTGCAAAAACCTATGTCGTATAATAGAAATTTCCCAGGTAAAACTCAGGTCAGATCAACCCCAAACTGGCTTAGGCATGTTTCTCTGTTATAAAAGGTAAGTTAACTTTCTTTACTAAGACTCAATTACTTCATATGAAAAATAAATATGGAGGGGCCCCTGGGGGTCTCAGTCAGTTAAGCACCTGCCTTCAGGTCAGGTCATGATCCCAGGGTCCTGGGATTGAGCCCCATGTGGGGCTCCCTGATCTGGGTGAGCCTGCTTCTCCCTCTCCCTCTGCCTACCACTCCCCCTGCTTGTGCTTGCGCTCTCACTCTCTCTCTCTGTCAAATAAAGAACTAAAACCTTTAAAAAAAATAGATATGGAAATGCTCATAGTTGTATTTTTTAGTAAATGGGAGAGCATACATAAGGCAACTCACATGTATGTAGTATACCCAGGATAGAGTTATTCTGATTGCAAGTACATCTGGAGCCCACTAGTCCTATCCCACTATTGCCATCAGATAACAACCAGGAAGAATTATGATGCCATCACATTATCTGATACCACAGAGACAAGTAATAACTGTTTCCCTATAGTCTGGAAAATTAATTATTTTTAGAAAAGTTTCAAGACAGGAAGCAGAATCTCTTTAAAAACAGACTAACACTTTAAAATAAAACAGCTCACATTTAAGTATGCTACACGCAAAATATACGATGGACATTCCTTGACATTGAGTAACGATCAATACATGTTTGTTATATGTTAAGTGTTTATTATCTCTGAAACACTATTCTAGATGATGAAATATAAACAGTGAACAAGATAGTGAAGTCTCTTCTCTCATGAAGCTCACCACCTAATTGGAGAGACAAAAATAAACAAATGAGCAGACAGTGATGGAGCTCTAAAGAAAATTTTATAGTGAGAGGATATAAAGTGATTGGGGGTGGTCGTGGTGGTGTTTTTCTTTTTAACTTTTTTAAATCAAAGTATAGTTGACACACAATGTTACATTAGTTTCAGATGTACAACATAGTGATTCAACAAGTGTATACATTATGCTATGCTTACAAGTGTAGCTACCTTCTGTCACCATGCAATGCTATTAAAATACCATTGACTATAGTCCTTTTTATTCCTGTGACTCATTCATTCCATAACTGAAAGCCTGTTCCATTCACCCATTTTGCTCATCCTCCCACTCCCCTTCCCTCTGGCAACCATCAGTTTGTTCTCTGTATTTATAGTCTGTTTCTGCTTTTTGTTTGTTTGTTTTGTTTTTTGGATTCTACATATCAATGAAACCATATGGCATTTGTCTTTCTCTGTGTGACTTATTTCACTTTGCATAGTACCTTCAAATTTCATCCATATTGTCTCAAATGGCAAGATCTCATTCTTTTTTTATGGCTAATATTCCATTGTGTGTGTGCGTGTGTGTGTGTGTGTGTGTGTGTGTGTGTCTTCTTTATCCATTCATCTACTAATGGACACTTGGGTTGCTTCTATATCTTGGCTATTATAAATAATGCTTTGATAAATGTATATTCTTTTGCAATGCAGATATCTTTTTGAATTAGTGTTTTCATTTTCTTTAGGTAAATACCAGTAGTGGAATTACTGGATCATATGGTATTTCTATTTTTAATTTTTTGAGGAACCCCATACTGTTTTCCATAGTGGCTGTACCAATTTATATTCCCATCAACAGTGCTTGAGGGTTCCAATGTGGTGGCTATTTCAGATAGGATGATCAGAGATGATCTGTCAGTGGAGGTCATATATCTTCAGAAAGCTTGATACTTCAATAATTAGCCATAAGCAGAGATGCCTGGGTGGCTCAGCTGGTTAGCATCTGCCTTCAGCTCCTGTCATGATCCCAGGGACCTGAGATTGAGTCCCGCATCAGGCTCCTTGCTCAGCAGGGAGCCTCCTTCTCCCTCTGCCTGCTGCTCCCCCTGCTTGGGCTCACTCTCTCTCTCTGACAAATAAATAAATAAAATCTTAAAAAATAATAATTAGCCATAAGCAGGTAGAGTAGAGAAATGCTTCTTCTGTTTTTTTTTTTTTTTAAGATTTTATTTATTTGAGAGAGAGAGAGAGCACATGAGAGGGGTGAGGTCAGAGGGAGAAGCAGACTCCCTGCTGAGCAGGGAGCCCGATGAGGGACTCGATCCTGGGACTCCAGGATCATGACCTGAGCCGAAGGCAGTCACTTAACCAACTGAGCCACCCAGGCGCCCGAGAAATGCTTCTGACAGAGAATAGCAAGTATATGATTTCTAAAGCCATTAGAAACTTGGCATTTTGAGAAATAGGGAATAACTCAGTGTGGCTGGAGCATATTGAATGAGGTTTAACATGAAGAAGAATGAGACCTGTTTTAAATGGTATTTTCTCAATTTAAATTTTTGATTAGTCATTGCTAGTATATAAATACGTAATTAATTTTGTATATTTATTCCATATCCTGCAATCCTGCCAAACTTGCTTATTAGTTCCTAGAGCTTGTTTCTAGCTTTCATTGAATTTTCTACTTAGATGTTCATATTACCTAAAAATATAGTTATTTTTCTTCTTTTTCTATTCAGATGCCTTCTATTTTTTGCCCCATTTTGCTGTCTAGAGCCACAGTACAATACTGAGTAGAAATTAGCATGTGGGATCCATGTTTCGTTGTTCTTAGGGGGAAAACATTAAATCTTTCACCTTTAAATGTGTTAGCTGTATGGGTTTTGTAGTTGGCCTTTATAAGGTTGATGAAGTTTCCCTTGAATACTAGTTTGCTGAGTGTTTATCATAAATGGGTAGTGGATTTTTGTCAAGCGCTTTTCTTCATTTATTGAGATGATCTTTTATTTATAGATCAACAAACTATAATAATGTTCAATGTTCGATTTTTTTAAAGAGAAATTAATCCTCAATTGCTGGGATAAACCCTATTTGATCATGATGTATTGTTTTTCTATATATTGTTGGACATACATTAAAATTATGTTTAGAATTTTACATCTATATTCATAAGAAGTCTGATTTGCCACTAATCTCATCCAGTGTATTTTTCATCTCAGGTATTTTTGCCTTTCTGTCTAGAAGTTTGATAAGGGGTTTTGTTTTGTCACTTGTTATTCTACATCTTTCATGGTTCTTTTTGAAATTTTTTACACATAAAATACAATTATAATAACTGCTTTAATTCTCTGTCTGCTTATTCTAATATCTGTGTGTATTTTGATTGATTATTCATTATGTATCTTGTTTTCCTGTTTCCTGCACTCTTTGATTGGATGCCAGATATTGTTAATTTTACCTTAGATGCTGGGTATTTTGTATTCCTATAAATATTCCTGAGTTTTGCTTTGGAATGTAATTAAAGTACTTGAAAACATTTTGATCCTTTTAGGAATTTATTATGATTTTTCAAAATCAGATATGGAACAGTACTTGGCCTAGGGCTAATTATTTCCCACCGCTGAGGCACAACCTTCTTGAATATTCTACCAGGTATCCCATAAATTATGAAATTTTCCTATATAGTTGATGGGAACAGGCTTTATTCTGGATCCTGTGTGAACCTTGGCACTGTTCCCTTTAACTCTACTGGATGGTTCTTTCTCTGGCCTTGGTGGTTCCTTCATATGGAGGCTATGAGTATTGCTCTAGTATTTTCTACAGGTCTCTGGGCATCTCTTTTTCTTGCAGATCTCTTTTCTCTGGCACTCTGCCCTGGGACATCTGCCTACCTTCATCCACCCAGACTCTCAGCTCTTGTCTCCTCAACGTGGGAAGTGTACTGGGTTTCCTTGTGTTTTCTCTCCTTGTACCACAACCTGGAATCTCTCTTAAGGCAGTAAACTGTGGCAGTAATAGAGTTTACCTAGTCGATTCCCCATCTCTCAGGAGTCATTGTACTTTGTTGCTTGATTTCCATTGTCTTGAAAACTTTTTAGTTTTTATATTTTCTGATTTTTGATAATTTGGGTCTGGAGGGTAAACCTGATCCCTGTTTTCTCATCTTGACCAGAGATAGAAGTCATTTATTTGTTTGTTTTTGTTTTGTTTTGTTTTCATCAGTGGAATTAAAGCAAAATGATCAGCTGAGAATGAGAAGGGGTGTAGGGATTCGAGTTTTAATGAGAGAAGTAAAGGCATGAAATAGTTCTCTTAAAGAATAGTAATGTGAATCTACTCTTGAAAATGTATTAAGATTACAAGGCATTATATGTAAAATTAGCTCTAAATTAAAGTCTTCTGAAAAGGGTTGAGACATAAATGTGCATAAATTAAAACATCTTTAACTCCTCATGTTAAATCTGTCTTTATTTTTTTAACCTGTCTTTATTTTTAATCTGAAACCCAGTTACTAGACCTTGCATGTCCAATTCTACTTGCAGTTTAATGGCTTCAATTAACTGAAAAGGAAATGCTTTTTGATGTCAAGATTTAAAGAAAAAAGTAGAGTGGGCTGATAGTTTTAACAAATATGTAATTATAAAAACATCATCTTAGCAATTTGGGTTAGTAATGTAAAGAAAATGTCAAATGGATAATTGGGTGCCCTTAAATGACTGCCTGCTCAGTTGATTGAGGAAAACTGATGCATTGTTTTCTATACAGCTTATTTGCCTTTCTGTAATAGAGGCTGAATCCCATAAGGAACATATTAGCTCTACATGTTGCACGTAAGGTTAATTTTAATCTTTTTTCCCCCAAGATTTATCCCTCTTTCACATTTTTATATCTTTTCATAAATCTATGTTTTTATTTCATCAAGAATGCTTACTTTTATTTTTTCTCCATTTTTCCACATACTAAGTATGTAACACAGTGAACAGTGGTAGCTTTGATCTACATCTTCCTGGCTTTATGTCACGTGTAGTATTTGTAAACTATGTTTTCACCTTGAGTTATTTGTTTTATGCCACTGGATCAAATGAAAATAAGGTGATTTTTTTGGATCATGGATGAATTTAATATAAAAACTTCAAGAATTGTTTGGATTTAGGAATTTAGCATTTGGGTTTTTCTTAATCATTTTTGCCATGTGTAATTCATAGTCATTAATTCTGTGTAGTCACTGATACCTTCATATCTGTCCCAAATTTCCCAAATTCTTGAGCAAATTAATTTATTCAATAATTTAAAAAATACTTATATATGCATAACATTATAGCACACCAGTGGTAGAAAAAATGGCAAGTAATGTGTGATCCCTGCCATTCATAAGAACTCATTTTTTATTATTAAAACAAGATTAACACAAATGAATTAAAAGAATACCAAAAACATCTAAACACCATCTAATAGCTGGATTATTTCAACAGATGATAAGATTTTAGATGTTCAAAAGAGAAAGAAACAATTGTGAAATGGATAAGGAGAGCACGATAGTGGACATACTACTGAGATAAGACAGTGGAGTATCAATTGTATTTAGAGCAGTCATAGGCAGTAGGGAAGGCAACACAGAGAGAGCATCCTAAGCACTGAAGGAGAGAGACCTGTGGTTACATGGGGAGGGGCAGTGTTGGAGGGTTAGTTTTCATTGGGAAAAGGTGAGAATAAAGGTGAATGTCGGTACGTTGTCAAAGGCCTTATATTCTGGGCTAATGTAAGTTTTGAAATACTTCAGAGGCCCTTTAGCCTGCTAAGGGCTCTTCTAATTATTAGTAGGTGGGAAAAAAAAATCACTTCTCTTTCAAAATAATAGCAAGTCATTAATTTATGCCATTCACAGGCAGCTAAAAGTTCCAGTTTGGTCAGTCATGCCAATCTATTTATTTATTTATTTATTTAGACTTATTTATTTTAGATGGGGGAGGGGCAGAGGAAGACAGAGAATCTCAAGCCGACTTCCCACTGAGCATAGAGCCCAATGTAGGGCTTGATCTCAGGACCCTGAGATCATGACCTGAACCTCAATCAAGAGTCAGATGCTTAACTGACTGAGCCACCCAGGCACCCCAGTCATGCCAGTTAAAAGTGTCAGTCTAACTAAGTCCTTCCAAGCTCACCCTGCGAGATTTACTTCCCTGAATTCTACAAATTATCCATCAACTATATTAACAGGCATCTTGATTTAATCTGGAACTAGATGGACCTCAAAAACGAATTGTTTTTTCTCTTTCTTTCCAAATGTTCACACTTATTTAAAAGCTTTTTCGACCATTTTGCTTATTTTTTAAACATTCCTCTGGCTTAATTTTTTTTTCCTTACACTGTGAAATGATCTGAGTCATAAATGACATTGAAGAAGAACAAAGCAACTCAGCAGTTGGAGAGAAAGCTCAGTATGTGTCATAATTTTCTGCTCTGAAGAGATAAACTGATCAATGATATGCTACAGTGATTTTACCAGAAAGCTTGTTTATTGTTTTGGCTTTAGCACATTAAAACTAGCAATGGTTCAACAAGAAGGGGTTGTGTTAAGAATTTTCTTGCCAACTATAAAGTTTCTTGTTGGTTTCATGGAGAGTTTCCCCCCCAGGAAATCTGTGCTCAAAAGGGAGAATTTTGAACTCAAGAGAGCACGCTTTCATTTGAAAAACTATGAAGAAGCGCACAACACAGTGAATGAAACATCAAGAAAATGTAAACATCCTTATGGTAGTAGAATTCCCTCAATACGGTGCAAGGCTCTTCTGATACAAAACAGCTGTTTTTCATGTGTATCTACAACCAGGCACAGGGAGAAATGCTGCTCAGACACCTTAAGTCATTTCACATCAGCTTAAAGCATCTTTGGCACCCTTAAATATTAATGAAAGTCAACAAGCAGCGAAGTCTTTGCCCTACAGGGACTGTCACTGGTCAGCTCCTTGCTGTTTGTTTCTGAGTTAATCAAATTACTATATCATTGGTGCATTTGTACCCTCCACCATTAATGATGAGTGTCTTTGAAAAAAAGAGGATGTTCTTGGCATAATGGCTCATTAATCCTGTGGGAGATGCGGGAGGGGTACTCTTTACCTAGATTGCCCTTGCTTGTGAGGTAGAGGGCTAGATGAAGATCTCAGCGGAAATCAACCTTTAATAAGTCAGTCTAAAAGCCACTTCACTTCACATTATCCCAGCCAGATAGGAAATGCACATGCAAAAAAGAAAAAGAAGCCATGAAAAGTAGTGTTTAATGATGTTAATTTCTTAATTCGGCTCCTCTGATGTAGGATCTAGACATTAGCACCATTCTTAATATATGTGGAAGTCACTTCAGAAAAATCACTCCTGCAGGAGAACTAATTGTTATCAAAATGAAAAATATGTTCTGGATGATATCGATACCACTTACTTGTACTTGGCAAAACATACCTTTCCTTCCAGCATCAAAATGGTTAAAATGAAGAAGCCAGGTTATTACACATTTCAATTCCAGAGTCAAATATAAAAATTTCTATTATAGGGACAATTAATTACTTCTGAAAATGGCAAATGTGCATCCTTGTCAGGTAGAGTGTACTCTGATGGCCTTTCCTCAAACACTGAATGTGGAGATTTGATCTCTTCTAATGGTGCTGAGAAAAGGGTAATTACGCTATGGTCAAAGCTAATTTGCTTTCTGCCAGATGAACTGTTGTATTTTATTGTACGCTGACATTTTAAAGTAATTACGGCACTGTTGACCTTAGACAATTCCAGTTGTATCGCTGTCTACAGCTGCAGCGCTCGGTCTACCTTTGGCTGGCAGACAGTGGCTGTAACGAGGTAATGACACGGACAAAGAGCACCATATGGGGCTCCTTTGAGATACACAAAGCCCAGTGAAAGGAAACAAGAAAATTTTAACATCATCATTACAGTCACACATCTTTACAGCTATAAAGGAGCCCATCCACACATGCTTGCGCGCATGAACATACACACACCGACACACAAATAATGTGAACACTTGGGCTGCTTGTATCTTAGGTGTGTGCTTGGGTGTGTTTGAGCATGTGTGAGTGCGTGCATGCGTGCGTGTGCGTGCGCGGGCGCGCGCGTGTGTGTTTCTTTTGTAAATGGCAGCATGCATCAAGAAGAAAACGAGATCAGGTAGAGCTGAATGTGACGGACTGGTCTTCCACTGACACGAGTTCAAAGGCTAAAGACTATTGATTGAGATAAAAGCCCAGGTTCTTATCTAATGTTAAAGACACTCCTTGTTGTCTGAAAATGGTGCACATAATTAGGCAGAAAGAAGAGCACTTCAGCCAGAAAATTACTATAAACTGAGCTTCATTAAACTTAGATATTAGTTAATTTAAAGGAAGAAGGTATTATTCATTGATATATTTTAATGAGCTATCTGGCTGTCTTGTCTATGGGAAGAAATAAAAACGTGTTCAGAGTTCGGCCTGGTTAATGTATCCTGCTAAGATAGCGAAATAGATTAATATCATTCAAAAAGAAGAAATACTTCATCCTCTTCAAGCAAAAATATACAGGATATTGAGCTATGGAATTATTGTCAAGAAGTGAAAGAAAACTGAGCTTTACCATCATGTTAAATATTTTATTCTGCTTATTAGGGTATGTGAAGCTGGACTATGGGAATGTGAGCTCGCTTACAATAAGCCGTGGGTGTTGCCTACATCATAGCTTACGGCCTACTTATGTGACAGTTACGTGGAACAAAGGAAAATCAATTTATTTTCTTTTGAATTACATTTATATCATTCAGGGTTTTTTTTTTTTTCCTAGTAATTGTTGGAAGGATGCATGTGTCGTTATCTTACCAAGAAAAAAAACTAATTTACAAATTATACAGAAATGGTAAAGATGGCTCCAGTGTCCTCAATTTAGTTTTAACTGTGAGGTTTACTTTTCCCCTCATGTGTGTTTGTTTGTTTCTAACTTTTTCACTTTCATTAGTATTTGGAGGTCTCTATGCCAATAGAGGGTTTTTAATTTGTTTTTGTTTTAAGACAGACTACATTTGACAGAGTTACTGAAGAATTCCCATTCCAAATTGGAATTACATGGAATTAAAGTATTAAAATGGTCATTTTTTGAGATGCTTACTTTGGGTGCCATGTGTTTGGAAATGTGTATCATTTTGTAACCCCAGTAAAAAAAGAAGTTCTAGAACAGAGGCAGTAATCTCTTTTTAAGTTGCATTTTTTGTTTTACCTTTAAAACTTAGGCAAAACTGATTGACCTATATCATGTATTCACAGCAAAGGGCTGAGGGATGCTATTTAAAAAAATCTTGTAACTATTAATTACATATGAAATTCCTGATACTGTTAGAATGATTTAACTATTTTGGCACTGTTATGTTGACATACCCACTTGAAATCATATATTAAAAAGAATACATGACCAACCCATCTCCAACCATGAAGGAGTAGTAACATAAAAGCAACCTAAACGTATGAAATGATACACTAAAGAATGTAAAATCCCAGTATTTTTGGTCTTTGCAGATTCAGATCTGAGTCCAACGCTAAGGAACACAACTGGAAATATGCACAATCATCCATGTGTATCCTAATTGTTTGTTGTTATTAGGGTCAATACTTCACACTTAAGAGTTAATTCTTTCATCTCCAAATATCCTTGATTTAAAACCTTCATTATATTTATTAATGAGTAACACCATGAGAGCCCACCATTTCATACTTGTGGATTCTTTTAGAAAATATTTATTTCTTCAGAAGTACATAGAGTGATGTGAACTTGATATTTTACTGCCTAATTTTGTTTACTCTCCAAATCCTAAGTGGTAGAAAAGACAAAGAAGGAAAATAAAAGTTTCTGAAAGCTGCATTTTAAAAAAAAGAAGAAGAGGGAAAGAATTTCGATCATAATTCTGGAAGAGGAATGGAGTGAGGGAGATACATGAGCCCAGAGTAGTCAAAGAATCAGGAAACGAGTTCTGATAGATTGAGAGTGAGTGGTAGAAAGAAAGAGAGTGACAAGAAGTAAGAAATCACTTTCTTGAATTAAGAGTGAGCGATGAAGCCGGAGAAGCAGAGAGACAGAGAGATGGAGTTGGAAGCACAGAGAAGGAGAAAGCTACATCACAGAAGCAGGGAGACTGCAAAAGACCATCGTATAATAAAGGAGGTGCATTGCATGCAGACTGGAACATTGATGTAACTAGACCCTAAAGAAATTCCACTCATTTTGAAGCTGACAGAATATAAATAAAAATAAATGAATAAAAGAAACAAAGCACAGACAAAATAGGACAGAAGACATAATGGCTCTGAGTTCTAAACCTTACTGCTTGTTTTTTGTTTTGCTTTGTTTTGTTGTTTGTTTTTTACTGCTACTTACACTAATCTCTCGACGTGGCGTGCCAACATCAATTCTCCTATTCTGTTCTCAGAAATGGGGTAGGTAAGGAAGATCTGAAAAATTCCTAGACTAGGGCTTTAATACAATATCTCGGTAATTCGGCTGATTATTTGAAAAATCCACATTTCTCATACCTTTAAAATGTGACAGAAAAGTATGTATTTCCTATGCAATGAAGGTTGTAAAACAAAACCAAAATTATCAAGGAGATGGATAGTTTTCTGGGAGGTTAAAATTTTAAAGTAAGCACTTAAAAGTCCTCGGAAAAGTTTCAGAGATTCGTTGGAAGCAAAATGATTCTCTCAGTTCTACTTAAAATGAGCTAGTTTTCCATGCAAAGCTATTTTGAGCCATAAAAAGACAGTAACTCTAATCAAGTATATAGATTCATTAAGGACCATACTAGATCAAGGTCAAATATGTGACCCTCCAATCTGGGTGCACTTAGCTGAGGCAATACTATCTCATCATTACTATCTTGAATTTATTGTCCATGAAATAGGCTGTTGCCTGCTTTTCTATCAAAACAAATATAAAGACTAATCCAGCACGTAAAAGTGTAAGTCAGACTATTGAATCTTTTTAGCTGGTGTGGATACACTGCAGAACAAGAGACGTCTGCATAACATTTTAAAAAATATCTTCCATAAAGTAATGCATTTTCTCTCTTGAAGATCCACTGCATAGAGTGACTTTCATTAATTTCAGGAAATGGAAACCAATCTTTGAATCTGCCTCGCTTTAAATGTTTTCTGTGCGGGAAACTTTTAAGCAAGCATCAGTATTTTGCCTCTCCAGATCAAAACTGGCCTGGAAAACAAGGGCACGGGGTTCTGAGGAAAATATAAGAGATTAAAACACCAATACGGTTGGGGTGACTGAGTGCAAAGGTAAGTATTAAAGGATTGTAGAAGATTTCAGCATACTTAAAAAGAAAAAATACATATGTAGATATTAATTTTCACTTATTTACATATTTTTGTATCATATTATAAAGTCTTCAGATGAACAATCCTGTTCTCAAGAAGACTTCTTTCAACAAGTAATAGCTAGAAATTAGTTTGGCACTGATTTAATTAAAATACTAGGTTTACATATTATTTTAGCATTTTCATATTCAGTGTCTTCAGTGGGCATTTATATAAGGATAAAAAAAGAGAAGTAATTTAAGATTATTACAAAGTTAATTAAATTAAATCAAATCTTCAATTACTCATAATTTCCTTTATTACATAGTTTGGCCTTTGGTAAAAACTTTTTCCCTTTTCTATCACAAGGTAAAATATTTCTTGCTGTAATTCAGACCAGCTGCAATTTGCAATAGTGCCAGAAAACCGCTCTTGTGCTGGTTGCTATTAGATAATGTATTTTACATAGATTAGCCTAAATTAAGAGTCAGGAGGAAAATCTTTCTTCCATTTCATTTTTTTTTCCTTGTTCTGAAAGATGAGTAACTGTCAGTGTGTGGCTGCCTCTTTTCAAGGCATGTGGGAAGCTGTTGCCCGGCTACATGTGCAGGACAATCCAGATGTTACACAATATGAAATCCAGGTCTCAGCATTGTGATGATTGTCAAATGAGGACAACCTAACTGTAGGCCCGAGTCTCAGGAAAATGACAATTTGGGGAGAGTTGACGAAGGCCAATATCTTTCAATTATTTTAAACCACTACCTTTTCTCTGTTCAGTTGGCCCAATCTTCTTCTAGGATAGCGTTACAGATATTTAAAAATCTATTTTGGAAGGTACTGAACGACACCTCATGATCAGATTTCATTAGTATTTACAGAGACAGAAAAAGGAAATATTCTCGTATGACAGAGGTTTTGTCTAATCCTAGCTATCAAGGACGAGGGATTCTGATCTGAGGACAGTGTACGTGCCACCCTGGCATCAGAGCCTGTTTATGCAGGTAATGGCTGGTTTAGGACACCTCTGAACTGTCACGTACCATGTGAATTAATGAGGCCATACAGGTCTAAGGTCCCTAAAAAGGCCTCTCTAGATTAGGGTCTATTAAACCTGCCACAAGCTGCTTAGTGTTAGAAAAGTAACAACAGAGGCTTAGCATTCTGTCCTTTCCTTTTTAGATTATGGAAAAAAATAATTTCATTCTTCAGCAAACACCCTGCTAACTTATACAGAAGAAAGTCCTACAGATTAATTAGATACTCAAAAATTCTTTAAAGAACACTAACACTCAAAACAAAAATCAGAAATATAAATTAGGAGGAAAAGTAGGTTTAAGAAACTGAGTGGTGAGTTAATAAATGAGGCAGTTCTATTTCCTCGTTTTGTTTTAAGATTATTAAATGCAGCCACATTTTGGCAAAGTAAAAGAATAGGAATTGCAAAAAAGAAAAAAAAACCTGGCCAATATAATCAGGGAGAAGTAGAAAACACTCTGCTTAGGCATAATCCAATATTTAGTTGAGGGACTAGAACACCAAGGTATGTTCATATGAAAAGCACAAACATCAACAAATAAACGATAATTAGCATTCTTTAAGGATCACATTTAATATCCTTTTCCTCGACAACAATTTCATCCTCACAATATTGGCTTCACATTTTGTTGTGTATCCTTTGTTTGCTTCCTGTATTATTTCCAAACTCTCTGTCAAACGGCTAATTTTTCCGGATTGTGAATATTATTGCATTAATGGATTTTTGGTTTTGCTTAGACAAATCTGAGTGCAAAATCAATTCAACGTCTTCAAATCTGTTAGGTGCTTAGCCTTTAATTTTTTGCACATTAACATTAAATGGCCGAGATATGAGGTTATTTTTGGAGTGATTATTATGATTGTAATAAGGCCTGGCACTTGCGCCACTTCAAACACACAACCACCAACAGTTCCATTACAACAAAAGAGCTCCCAGGATAACACATTTTAATAGTCAGAAGAGTTGTGAATTCACAGCTTTGCACAGCAGGTGTGGCTGCACATCTTTGCACCCCTAAATACACTTGCTCATCTAATCTGACAGATTAGACAATGGCACAAAACCCTCATCACCGATGTCTAAACAAAGGCTTCATTTCCGAAGAGACAAAGCTTCGTGCAGACCGTGTTGCCACTAATAACTTTTCCAAATGGAAAACAATGTCTATTTTATTAATGAAAACCAAAATTGCGGCAGGGAAGATGAACGTCTTGGCTTTTCTGACATTTTAAATAATTTGCTTTCCTTTCCCTTTTGTGCCTTTAATATTTACCTTCATATCAATCTTTATGCAGTTTTGTTAATTAGCTCTGGCGCCGGCAGCAAAACACGAAGGCATCGCAGGGCAGGACCTAAGGACCCATGTTGCGAGGGGAAAACCATTTTGCTCTTTGCTGGGAGTCAACTGTATTGGAAAGTAGCTCCTTAATTAGAGCCAGAGGTATATTGGGCTTTGGGGCACCCACATTTTCGTGGCAGGGTACCTGGCAAAGGGTTTCAAGCAGGAAAAGGCAACCTGATTGTCGATTTAACTTTGGCGCAGCTGAACGCGAAGAAGTGAGACCGAGGATGGGCGTATTTACCGTAAGGGAATGGCCTGAGCATTAATGGGCTCGTGAGGCTTATTTGGAGGCAGCTGCACTTATCATGAATCAGGGAAGGGAACGAGCAGCCTGGTGCGCTGTAGGTCAGTCACAAACGTCGACTGCGGAGAGCAATCAATCTCTAGCGTGACTCCAGCCAGTGACTTGCAGAACACCCTCCCAGCGTTTTCCTATAATTTAAAGATTATGTAAGGTATATCGTGAGTGTGTTCGATGAAAATATTAATTTAGAGATAAATCCTGTAAGCACTCCGAGCCAGCGGCTTCTGCCGCAGCTACACTCCAGACAGGACAGGCTGCTAGTTTTGTCAACAGTGGGAGGTCATGGAAGGCTGCCAAAGAAAACAAACCTTTTTCACGAAAATGCTTTCAGATCTAAGCAGTCACAGAATATCTCCTGTACTGTTTTATTACTGATATTTAAACTTTGATATACTGTCTTTTGCTTGAGTCAGAAATCTTAATCATAAAATGAAGGGTGGCACACACACACACCCGGAAAGGTGATTAATCACAGCAAACTCTTCCTGGGGACTTCAAATAATTTTCTGTTGTTTTTGTTGGGGGGTGGGAGGGGACGGGGGTTGGGGGGGCAGGGGGAGAGGATGGTGAAAGTTGTAGTGTTCACTGTTCCACTTGTTTAATTTATTTGTTGTTTCCTGAAAGACATATGACACCTATTGGTAAGAAAAATCTTGAGCCTTGGAGAAAAATGACGGAAGTTTCCCGCTGAATGAAAAGTTTATTAATGAAAATAATAAGGTATAGTGTCATTTTCATTTATCAGTAGGGTATAATTGATCCTAAAATAAAAGTATTCTACGTCTGGCTCTTTGTGTAATTGGATCATGCTAAAATATGAGATAAAATGCAAGTGGATATTCAGATTTGTCAGATACTTAATAACCTAAATTAGAAATTAATGCAGTTGAAAATATCGTCAAGGTAAGGAATGTGGAAGTTGACGTAACGGATTTCCAAAATCACCTCTCACTTGTAAGGTAAGCATTGTGCTGGAGAACCGTTCGCTGCAATTTTCATTTGCATTTTCTTTAGAAACTAGGAATCCACGAATGGCCTTCTCTTCTGCGGTTGGAAAGGAAAACACTTGGTGACTGTAGTTCTATTAAATGGGTACAGGGTACTACCGAGTCCATATTCCATGTTCATCACTGTGATTCATAAGGAGATTTTTGTTGGACTTCTTGAGTTTTCACCTTTTATCATTATTGAAGCCCTAAAAGATGTATAAGAATAAATGCAAACTGAAGACAATATAAAAAGGATTTCGCATATTGTTAATGCCATCCTGGAGTTGCAAGATATAATTAACATTACAGTGTGCCTGGAGAACCCAGGCAGAAACAAAATGAGAATTTAAGTCTCAATATTGGAAGTGTTGATGCAAAACTCACAGGTCTCTCTCTTGCTCACTCCCTATTTTCTCAGAGTATGGTTCAAGCGTTTTAATACTTATCTTCGTATCTTGACTGGTTTTAAAAGTAACCTGTGCATGGAGAACTCTGACACCTTCGGCTCCGGCATTATCAGCACTGCGGTATCTGTAAGCTATGCATGGCCACCTTTATTGTTTTACTGTTTTAAAAGCTATGTTCCACTTTGAAATCACATTAAGAATATAAATTTCAACCTCAAAATTATGATTCTATACGACAGAGGCAGAATGTGTGCTTTGTAGCCCAAGATCCCTTTCATTTAATATTAAGCATTCATCCTCTCACATTTTTCTATTTTTGAAAACTATTTGAAATGACTAGACATACGCCATAGGATTCTAGCCCCTGTAGAATCCCAGGGCCTGTGGCAGACTGAAGCCTAGCAGCCTCTTGTGCGGACACTGCCAGCAGAATATTTGAAGTCGATGCAGCTTAGGAAGAGGCTGATCTTCACAGAAAAAAAAAGCCAGAATTTCTATTTAAAAAAAAATTTTCAAGCCATTTCACCCCTAATCATAGACAAGCATTAAAGATCTTAAAACATAGCTATGATCAGGCAGTTTTTTGGGTACACTTTTTAAGGGAAGACTAGAGTCTGCACAATTTAGAATGAAGGACTGATATACATGCCAGAGAGTCTCACTTTGAAAGCTATTAGCTATATGATCTTCCTGAGTCCCCGCCTGTCCCCTTCTTTAGTATGGCTAAAACGAATTGAAAGCACAGAGATTATTTTGAATTGATGTGAAATGTGCCTTGTCCCAGCTGTCCCATGGCATGGCTGAGACTGGCCATCATGCATTCAAGTTGATTCCTTCCTATGAGTCTATACAGAATACAAGCCCTGACTCCTTTTTCTCTTTTATAATCATCATTGCTTACTTCTACCCACACATGGTGGCGGGGGGCAGTCCTCATCATGAGGCATTAAGGAAACAGAGACAATGAGAGACAATATTTTTAATCCTTCCACTAAACCAGCTGAGAGTTTTAATTCAAGTTTTAGTTGTGAATTAACTCTATCTAGAGTTTTATGGGTCAGAGCAAATAGGATGCTTTTCCATTTGGTTGGCATGAGATAGAGAGTTCTAATACTATTTATCTAGCACCAAAGATTGATTTTGTGAATTGAAACTGAATCTCTAATTGCCAGTAACAAATGGTATATTGCTGTGATGAAAAATAGACTTCATAAATGAGGATCAAGAAACAGGTTTATTATACCAGTAGGCTCTTCTTTTTTTGGGTGTTTCCCTGATATAGCTATGTTACCAAGAATCTCCACTGGAAAGGTTTTGCAACTGCTAAATTTGATGGATGATTAGGAATCTATAATTATCATTTGACCAGGAAAAAAGTTGGGCCACAAAGAGTTAATAGGGAGAGTTTAGGGACATGACTGTCATAGTCCAATAACAGGAAGTTTACGTATCTGTTGATGCCCATGAATAAGAGTCAATAATTGTTGTTGTCATCCTATGACAAAGGTGAGCATTTTGTCATACAGGAAATAACTGTAGATAATTACAGGCTTAACTTGCTTTATTGCACTTTGCTTTACTGCACTTCACAGATAGTGCATTTTTTGGTTTTGTTTTTGTTTTTTAAGGTTCGTGGCAACTCTGCATCGAGCAAGCCTATTGGCATCATTTTTCCAACAGAATTTGTTCAGTTCATGTCTCTGAGTCACATTTTGGTAATTTTTGCAATATTTCTGACTTTTTCATTATTGTTATGATTGTTATGGTGATCTGTGATCAGTGATTACGTCTCACTGAAAGCTCAGATGATGGTGAGCATTTTTTAGCACTGAAGTACTTTTCTTTTTAAAAGATTTCATTTATTTATTTGTGGGGAGGGAGACAGAGAGAGAGAGAATGAAAGAGAGAGAGAGCGCACAAACGGGGAGCTGCAGCCAGAGGGAGAAACAGGCTCCCTGCTGAGCAAGGAGCCCCATGCAGGACTGGATCCCAGGAGCCAAAGGCAGACTCTTAACTGACTGAGCCACCCAGGCATCCCTGAAGTGCTTTTTAATTAAGTTATGTACATTGTTTTTTGGGGGCATAATGCTAGTGCACACTTAATACAGTACAGTATAGTCCAAACATAACTTTTATATGCACTAGGAAGCAAAAAAAATTCATTTTGCTTACCTTATTGTGACACACGCTTTATTGTGGTGGTCCAGAACCGAACCCACAATATCTCTGAGGTATGCCTGTATACAGAGTTCAGGCATTATGTTATCTGCTGAGGTTAGAAAGCTGAGATATGGTCCTTATCTTCAAGAGTTTAACAGGACAATTCACAGCAGTTCCTGGATCCCCACTAAAACATTTGTGACTCTCTACGGTCATGGTCTGCAGCCCCAATGAGGTCCATAGGGCTGCCCGGTCAGCTCCCTCACCCATTCTTCACAGCAACTATTTCAAACTCAGTCCCATCTTTCCAAAACATGTACCATAACCCTAATCCATCACTCCTAGGAAATAACCTTTCCTCCCATTCAGCAGGGCAAATAGAAACTTTTGACAGTCAACTTTTTCAACTTGCTGACCTCCAACAGCTATCTACCCTGAATTCTTTCTCCCCTCTCTCCTGCTACTCGTATCACTCTACCAAAATCATTGCCAAAAGTGTTGCACATGGGTAAGTTTCAGTCATTCTCTTATTTATCCTTAGTACAAGTTGACACTAGAAAAAACTTCATTGTTCTTAAGTATTTCTCACCCCTGCCTTCTCCTTACCCTACCCCTTGGCTTGTTTGAACACTACTGTTTTCTCAAACTTTGGTCATTCCTTCTCTTGGAATTTTGCCTGGTTATTTTCCCTTGTTTATCTCTTAAATACAAATGTTTAATGTGGTTCTATCTTTAAAATATATGAAAACATTATTATGAAGTCTGGTATAGCAAGACTGATGAAGATTTTGTTAGTGGCTAAAGAGACAAAAAGGGAAATCTCATTATCTTGTCTCATCTTATTCTTCATTGTATTTCAGTTTCTTTAGTAATCAAACACAATATTCAATTAATGTCCATTGCGTACAAAGTATCATACTATGTACTAAAGAAAGTCAAATAAATAAATAAAATCTTTAAAAAAAAAAAAAAAAAGAAAGTTATGCAGGCTTTCGGCCATGTCTCCAGGATTAACTCTCTTATGTTCGTTATGTCAGGCTCACATAAGCCTTTGCAATCATTACTACCATGTGGGAGTCCCTACATGCTTTGTAGCAAATCAACTTTTGATTTAGTACAGCTATGGGGCAGAATTTGTGCTCTCTTTGTGAACTTTTTAATAAACCTTCCCATGTCTTATGACATCGGTATACTCAAACCCATCAGTACCGAGATTCCTACTTCAGGAATTTGTGTGGACTCTGAAAACTATTGACCTCCGAAGTTTTCTATAAAAACTAAAATACAACTTCAGGGCTTCATGCTGGAGTCATACAATGGGAGCAGTTGGACCTGAGCTTGGACTTTTGTGGCACAGAAACACACATAAAAGTTTTAATAAAAATGTTTGCATAATGAATTGTGAGGTGTCCTAGGCTGCTGAGTTTTTTTGTTTGTTTGTTTGTTTGTTTTGTTTATTTTGGGTTTTTTTGTTTCACTCATGAAGACAGGAATTTCTTTAAAACACATACACACACAGTCACCTGGCTAGCTCAGCTGGTAGAACATGCAACTCTTAATCTTGGGGTCATGAGTTCAAGCCCCATTTTGGGTATGGAGCCTACTTAAAAACAATAAAAATTAAAAACTAAAACACACACGTACACACACACATAAACACACCTCACCTGTATTCAGATTTGAGTGCAAGGAAGTACAGAGTCTGAGTAATTTACTAACTATATGCTCAGGGCATGTGTGGTACCCACAAAGGTATGCTAAATTAGCTAGGTTTTACTCTTGTACTCTGGAACTTTTTCAATAGAATCATCATCAGGCTTATTTATGCTGCTTTGTAACAGCAAAATATTGAACCATCAGTATTAATGGAAAGAACATATGTTGAAGAGACCATGGAAATGATGGTTAGCTCCTTTGTAGAACTGATGTTTCTTTGAATTGTTTTTCCTAAGAAAAATAAAGGCAGGAGGCAACTTTCTATTTCCACGTTAAAGGATGAAACAACAAAAAAAATTAAAAATAAATTTGGAATTTTATCTTCTGAAAATCTTTAGAAACGGGATATATACTTTCTTTTTCATGGTCTGCACTAGTTAATGATAAAGGTCTTAAAATCACATGCAATGATGATGGAAAGAAAGGAAGACTTAACTAAAATCCCTCTGTTCAATACTCTACCCTTTCATAGCCAGTACCTATGTTTTATTCTCTTCATTCACCAGGGTCAAACAGCAGAAGATGGAGATGGGAAGTGGGGAAAAATGGATAAGTAAAGATACTTGACAAGAGGTATAGACAGTAGAGGATATGTTTTCTTGCCTGTAATGACACTGACAGAGAAACTAGAGCAGGCACCACCTTCATTTTTATCCTTCCTTTCAAGTAAGTTTTTGTCAACCTACCTTCACAGGGCAGAAGGACCAAATAAAGAGAATGCAGGATGGTAGTGATGGCAGTTGGATAGGGTTTTGCCAGGGGTCTAGATATCAGCTTCACAAATCTTGCTTCTTTGCCCCCTTTTAAGATCTCTATTGTACAAGACTTGTCAGTATCCCTAATAACTACTAGGTTGATCATTTAAAACATCTTATCATTTAAGAAGTCTCTTCCTTCATTGCTGAATCATCACAGTGAACAATAGCAAAGAATGCTATATACATAGGAAGGAGACATAATAAATATGATGTTTAGAGGGAAGTTCTTACAGAATAGGCAATTTTAATTGATCATCAGAGTTAGAGATGAAAGAAAAAAATGGGAATATGAGGACACTTTTAATAGCTACACATTTATGTAGCTTTTTATATATTAAAATATATATGAAATATATATATGAATATATATAGTCTTTCTAGAGTTAAAAAGCACAAGTGAAATGAAAAATTCACTAGAGGGGTTGAACAACAGATTCAAGCCAGCATAAAAATAAATCAGTGAACTTGAAGATAGGTCTGTTGAAATTATGCCATTTGAGGAACAGAGAAAAGAAGAATTTTTAAAAATGAATTGAGTCTAAGAGATCCATGGGATACCATCAAGCATAACAATAAATACAATTCACATCTCAGAAAAGGAGGGAGAAGGAAAAGGAATAAACAGAATATTTGGAAAAAATAATGTCTGAAAACTTCCCAGATTTGATAGCATAGATAATAATTATACATCTGTCTTCTTGGACACAAAATATATAAAGAGATAACTTCTGACAATAAGAGCTTAAAGGTGTGGGGGGGGAGAACAGAGTCATAGAGGAGCAAAATATTTGTATACTATTGAAATTAAGTTAGTATTAATCTGAACTAGATTATTACAAATTAAAATGTTTATTAAAATCACTAGGGCAACAAAAAGAAAATAACTAAAAATACATATTAAAAGATATGACAAAGGAATTAAAATGGTATGATAAAATAAGTTGAAAATAAAAGGATGGAAAAAGATATTCCATGCAAATAGTAATCCAAAGAAAGCTGGATTGTCTATACAAATAAAAAACAAAATAGACTTTAAGACAAAAATTGTTAATAGAGACAAAGGAGGGAATTATATAATCATATCATTATATAATGATCTATGAAGAAGATATAACAATTATAAATATATATGCACCTAATAACAGAAGTCCAAAATACACAGAGCAAAAAACTGACAATTTGAAGGGAAAATACGTCAATAATAACTGTGGGAGACGTCAACATCCTACTTTAAAAAAAAAAAACAAACTAGAACTTGACAGAAGATCAATAAGCCAATAAAGGGCTTAAACAAACCATACTAAGGCAAATAGTGTATACCAAATAATAGTGTAAACCAAATAGATCTAACCGAATAGACAAGTAGACATCCATAGAACATTCCATCCAAAAAGATCAGAATTCACATTCTTCTCAAGAGTACATGGAGCATTCTCCAGAAATGACAATATAATAGGGCAGAAAACAAATTTCAATAAATGTAATATGATTGAAATTGTAAAAGTATATTCTATAATACAATGAAATGAAACTAAAAATCAGTAACAGAATGGAAAATGAAGAATTCACAAATGTGTGGAAATTAAACAACATGCTCCTAAATAACAAATGAGTCAAAGAAGAAATCACAAGAGAAATTAGAAAATACCAAAAATACCAAAATACCAAAACTTATGGGAACTTACCAAAACTTACAGGAAATGCAGTCCTTAAAGAAAAATAAGTAGCTATACTTACTTTAATAAAAGAGAAAGATTGCAAATCAATCTTCCATCTTAGGAAACTAGAAAAAGTGGAGAAAACTAAACTCAAAGCAACGAGAAGGAAGGAATAATATAGAGTGGAAATAACTGAAATAAGAAATTAAAAAATAGAAAAACCAATGAAAACAAATAGACCTATGAATATACTGATAAAGAACAAAGAGAGAAGACTACTAAAATCAGAAATGACAGTGGTGACATTACTTCTCACTTTACAGAAATAAAAATGGTTATAAGAAAACATTATATGAGTAATTGTATTTCAACAGATCAGGTAACCTGGATGAAATGCACATGAAATTCTTAGAAACACACAACCTACCAAAATTGATGTAAGAAGAAATGAAGAAGAAATAGAAACTCTGGATAGAACTATTACAAACAAAATGATAAAGTTAGTAATCAAAAATCTACTACAAAAACAAAACAACCCAGAGCCAGATAGCTTCACCAGTGTATTACACCAAAGATTTAAAAGAATTGACATTATCCTTTTCAAACTCCTCCAAAAAATCGAAGAGAAAAATGTTTCTTAACTCACTCTATGAGGCCAATGTTATCCTAATTCTAAAGTCAAAGATATTACAAGAAAACTAAAAATCAATATTTTCATGAATATACATAAAACTCTAACAAGTAGAATTCAGCAGTATGTAAAAAGGATGACATAACATTACCAAGTGGGATGTATCCCAGGAATGCAAAATTTGGTGAACATATTAAAATTAATAAATATCATATGCCATATTAAAAGAATAAATACACACACACACACACACACTCTCCATAGACACAGAGAAAGCATTTGACAAAACTACCATATGATCCAGTAATTCCACTACTGGGTGTTTATTTAAGAATACAAAAACACTAATTTGAAAAGATATATGCACCTCTATGTTTATTGCAGCATTACTTACAATAGCCAAAATATGGAAGCAACCTAAGTGCACATCTATAGATAAATGGATAAAGAAGATGTGGATATATACACAATGGAATATTACTCAGCTATAAAAAAGAATGAAATCTTGCCATTTACAACAACATGGATGGATCTAGAGGGTAAGGCTAAAAGAAATAAGTCCATCAGAGAAAGACAAATACCATATGATTTCACTCCTGTGTGGAATTTAAGAAACAAGATGAATGATCAAAGGAAAAAAGAGACAAGCAAAAAACCCCAACTCTTAACTATAGAGAACAAACTAATGGTTATCAGAGGGGAGGTGGGTGGAGGGATGGGTAAAAATAGGTGAAGGAGATTAAGAGTACACTTATTGTGATGAGCACTGAGTAATGTATAGAATTGTTGAATCACTATATTGTACACCTGAAACTAATATAACTCTGTCAGTTATACTATAATTAAAAAATAAAACATTAAAAAAATAAAAAACACTAAAGAATACACACACACAGAGTCAGAGGTGGCAAATAAGTTCAGCGAAGTTACAAGTTAGAAAATGAATACACAAAATTTCAAATTGTATTTCTATATATTAGCCATCAACAATTTAAAAATGAAATTAAGAAAACAATTCTATTTTTAACAGCATCAAAGGAAAAATATACTTAGGAAAAAAATTTAACCAAAGAAGGGTAAGACTTGTATGCTGAAAACTACAAAACATTTTTAAATAAATCAAGATTTAAATAAATGGAAAGATATTCCTTGTTAATGTGTTAGAAGACTTAATATCATTAAGATGGCAATATTCCTCAAATTGATGTACAGATTCAGTGTAATCCCTATCAAAATTCCAGGTTGATTTTTTGCAGAACAGGACAAGCTGACTCTAAAATTTATAATGAAATGAGAGGGACTTCAGATAGCAAAAGCAATCTTGAATAATAAGTTTGGAGGACTCACAGGCTCCTATTTTAAAACTTACTACAAAGCTACAGTAATATAATATGGTACTGGCACAAGGCTAAATATATAGATCAAGGGAATAATAGTGAGAGTTGAGAAATAAACCCATTCATCTATGGTCAATCAATTTTTTATGGTCAAGCAATTTTTGACAGAGGTACCAAGAGTGTTCAATGGAAAAGTAGAGTATTTTCAACAAATAGTTTCAGAAAAAGTGGATATTCACAGATAAAAGAATGAATTTGGACTGCTCACACAAGGTACACAACGAACTCAGAGGGGATCACAAACATAAATGTAAGAGCCAATATGATAAAAATCTTAGAAGGACTCATAGATATAAATCCACATGACCTTGCAAAAGCAACAAATAAAAAATAAATTGAACTTTGTCTACATATAAAAATGTTATGCTTCAGAAGGTACTATCAATAAAATAAAAAGACAACCACAGAATTAGTGAAAATACTTGCAAATCATATATCTGATAAGGATCTAGTTATCTAGAATATAAAAAGAATTCTTATAACAAAAAGAGAAATACAAAACTGGCAAAAGACTTGAATAGACCATTACCCCAATGAGGGTATACAAATAGCCAAAAAACACATAAGATGCCCAACACTATTCATCATTTGGGAAATGCAAATTAAAACCACAGTGAAATGCCACTTCTTACCCACAAGGATGTGCATTAAAAAAAAAGAGAGAGAGTGAAAATAACAAGTGTTGGTGAGGATGTGGAGAAACTGAAACCACACACATTGCTGGTAGAAATATAAAAACAGCGCAGCTGTGGAAAACAGCTTTGGCAATCCCTCAAAGAGCTAAATATAGAGTTACCATATGTTACGGCTATTTCACTTGTACGTCTACACCTAAGACAATTGAAAACATGTTCACACAAAAACGCATACACAAATGTTCATAGCAGGATTCTTCATAATACCCAAAAAGTGGAAACAATCCAAATGTTCACCAACTGACGAATGCATAAACAAATGTGTTATATCCTTACAGTGGAATATTGTTTGGGAATAAAAAGGAAAGATGCATTGCTGCATGCCACAAAATGGAAGAACCTTAAAAATATTATGCCAGTGAAAGGAGCCAGTCTCAAAAGACTAATGATGGTATGACTCTACTTACATGAAATTTCCAGAATAGGCAAATCCATAAAGACAGAAAGTAGATTAATGTTTGCTCAGGGGTAAGAGAAACCAGAATTAGGAGTCGCTGTTAATAGATACAGTACATGTGTTGGGAAAATCCATGCCCTTTCAAAATCCCCAAAGTTCAATCATCCTACATTTATCAGATTACATTTTTCTGTAGCAAGATAATCTTGGCTCAATATAAATCTCTATGTCACTGAACATATATAACTATTTGAAAGTGCCATGGAACTTAGTGAGGACCTTAAAAGCTGAAAATACACAGCAAATATCTGGAAAATAAATCTATCTGCAAATATATGTTAAACATTTTCAGATGTTTAGCTTTTCTGTGATTTTACTTTTATCATTATCTTAGCAGAAAAGGAAAGATTAGATGCTGGGTAATTATGTTATCATATGTCAAAAATTTCCTTCTGCTATTTTGAAAATTAAACCTCTTTCAAAGAATTCTAATATCCTTAATATTGATGTATAAATGTCACTATATCACATTTAAAGTGAATAAAAATTGATCCGAATTGAAATTGCACAGGAGTGATGAAGACGTATTGTATATGCATCTGCCGAACTTCAATTTTGGAAAGCACTTTATGATTTCCAAATACAACCATGTTTTTTTCTATTTTCAAAAATCCTTACCAGTCAAAAAGAATTCTATCATCACAATAATTTTCATTTCAACTAATGTAATGAATCACATAATCACCATAGATGTAAGTGTGTTTATGTTAACTATGTGAGGTTTACATGTAGATCATTCCATGTCTTAATTTTTCCCTCAAAACTCACAGGAAATACCTTCTTAGATTTGGGGGGCCTGGGTGGCTCTGTCAGTTGAGCATCTGACTCTTAGTTTGGGCTCAGCTCATGATCTCAGGGTTGTGAGGTAAAGTCCCATTTAGGGCTCAGTGCGGAATCTCCTTGGGATTCTTTCCCCCTCCCTCTCCTTCCACCCTTGCTCCTTTCCCCGCTTGCATTCTCGCTCTCTCTCTAAAATGAATGAATGAATAAATAAAATACTTTTTAAAAGATTATATGTAGACAGACAAGGGCTCTATGCCTAAAGAAATTATATCTCAGAAAATCAAAATTATGTCCCAGATTTTTAATGTGTCTTGAAACGTTCCTGCCATTGTCACAACTTTCATTCCCATCAAATAGTGGAATTTTCTCTCCCTTCCATTACTATCCTAAATAATTATCATTGTCGTCATTCATTGGGCAAATCAGCTGTAATGGTATATTAAATATAAATGTGTAAATAAATCGATTTGCTTCACTCTTTTGCTTAAAACACTCCATTGTGCTTAAAGTAATATCCACAAAATTTACCATGGTCTATCCAAACCTGTATGATCTGGTCTGTACATGCAATCCTACCTCTTTCCAGAACCATCAGATTGTCCAAGCCTTAGAGCCCTCCTCTTGTCTAGTAAGTTCTTACTTACACTCCCAATTTCACATGGTTGGCACCTTCTCACCATGTGGTCTCAGATCAAATATCACTTCTAGACAGAGAGGACTTTCTCTAACTACCCTACCAAAAATATTCGTCTCACTCTCAATAATATTATCCTGTTTTATCAGGACACATATTTTTGGACTTGATTGGACTTACATAAATTTCCTGGTTTACTTATTAGTTTACTTGTTTATTGTCGGTATGACGTCCAGAATGGGAGCTCTATGAGAGCAGACAACAACTACTCAGTGCTTCCAAGAGTGCTGACTTGTGGCATGAATGAACTAAGTGAATAATGCCTTGGATATCTCTGGCATGCCACACCCCAAACAATGTTTGATGCTCCCCATTCCCGTAGCCAATGCATGCATATCCTCACACTTGACTTCCCAGAGTCTTTCAATAACTCCTTCATCAAACAGCTAATCTCAGACATCCTCAGAACAAAAGAGCTTCTGCAATCAGAGTCACTCCTAAAATATATTAATAATCATTCATTTGCACTATTCATTGTTGTGCAAATAGTGACAGAAGTCTGGTTTGTACACCGTAGGTTGCTGCATGAAGTGTGCTTGCTTTCCTCGACCCCAGCGAGCATCCTCCACACTCCTCTAAGGGCAGAATTTGGCCATGTGTGGTTAGTTGATTACAACAAACATATGGGGAAAATGGCTGAGAATGCTCAAATATTGAAACCATATGTTACTGCATGGGAAACTATGCCTTATTAAAAAACAAAACAAAAACTGAGAATCCAGCTAGAAACATACAGCTCAGAGCTTTTGCTTTCTGAGTTTAACTACTACTCAATTTATTTGACGGAAGACTTTCTTTTACAATGAACTCAACCTTTATATCTCAGACCAGCTAAATATTTTAACTTAGTTAAAATATTTTTTGACTACAGAAGATTACAAAAATCACACAGCTTGCAAACTAGGAAAACTCCTTAGAAAGTAAAAGTATCCTGAATCCTGTGAGATTTTTAAAATTCTATTTTAAATGCCACGAAGACTTCATAGTTTTCTATATTCTGCTTATATAAATGGAGCTTTAACACCTTTTCTCAATTAACCATCTTCATAGAGGAATGCAGCAGACATGAATGCAGAGAATGAAGCAGAAACTTCAATGGCATACTTTTGAGCTCTTATTCTTATTATTAAAGACTAAGAAAATTCAGAGAAGAATAGAAACACCACCAGAAGCGATACTGAGCATCACAAGAGTACCTCAGAACAGACTCATACACATTTTCTTTTAAATTTCAGATGAGCCTCACTCAATTCTCTTCATCAAATCTAAGGTACAATCACTTGTAAAATACACCACTACTAAGAAATAAAAATGCTGCCAATTTAACAATGATCTAATACTCTCTTATCATCTAAAATGTAAATGTACATCTTGATTTCAAAGAGCTTAAAATGTGAAAACATATACATGTTCAAATCAGTGAAGTATGCTAGTTATACCAACTTGAATCTGAATGTCATGTCCTACTATTAAGCACCAAATCCAAGACACAGTGAGAAATTTGCTTTTCGTGGACTCACACTTCCTTTCCCATTTTGGTGCCTGTTCCCTTAGCTAAGGAGCTCAATGCTCCTTCTTCCCCACTCCCAAACACACACACACATACACACACACGCATACAGCTCTGTCAACAGTGAGTCCTTTCTGAGCCTTGCTTTCCAGAGAGAGCCAGTACTCCGTACTTTTCCTTCCAACTCCTTCCCTCCTTCTTGTCACTATTAGATATTGATCTCATATATTATTTTGAGCTAGGAAATTTAATAGTCAAAGATAACTACATGATACCATTTTAATAATATTCACATTTTAATGGTAGACTCCTCGATTCACAAATTTTAGCCCAAATAAGCCAATCGCTTACAGTGGATTGTGAAGTATAATGCAGGCTGTATTTGAGATATAAAGACAATTAATCCACGGAAATTATATCCTCATTTTGATTTGCATGTAGAGGGAGGCAATATACTGTGGTAGACAGAACATGATATTTGGGATTCACTAAGACATTGTCTTAATACCTCCTATGTAATATGGAAGTTGCTTAATATTTCTTACTCCCATTTCCTCACTGATGAAGTAAAAATAACGGTAAACACATTCATAAATTTTATGAAAATTAATAAGATAAATATAAATTGTATAAGAAAATTTCTAGCATATAATTGTGCTCCAACAATATGATATAATATGGAGTCATATAATTATATGTTATATAATAGAAACAGATTATATATAATAGCTTACTTTTAACACCTCAATCAAATTATCAAATTGGGCCTAAGCAACATTAAGCACTCAAGCTCTACTAACTCTATGATATAGTAATGGCTGTTATTCTTGATGATTTTCTTTCTAACTTTGTATGTGTTGTGTAGATATTCTTGTGTACATGTTAAAATCACTTACCTAATGGTCTAGGCAGTTAAGTAACTGCTATTTCACACCATGGCAATTATTTGAAATTCTTTTATTTGTTTCCACATGACTGAAATGAACATTGTATATCACTAATGTATTTTTAAAGATTTGGTCATAGTGCTTTTCTAAGAAATTAAAAGCCGTGTTGCTTTGGGAATAGTACACTCCTACAATGAAACTGACAGACCTTTTGTGTTGGTAGATTTATATATTTCTCTGATTATTCTTGCCTTTTCTAAATTGCCATTTTCCCTTTCCTCTTAATTCTCCCTATCCTGCCTTTCGTTTTGTCTTTTTATTAAATTAGAAACTCCTTCTTACATTTTCATCATCCCTCTGCAAATTCCCAAGTTTCCCGTTGTCCCAATCAGACTGTAAATTCAACAGGTATTCATTTATATCTAACTTTGTTTTCTTTCTTTTTTTTTTTAACAGAGAGAGAGAGACAGTGAGAGAGGGAACACAAGCAGGGAGAGTGGGAGAGGGAGAAGCAGGCTTCCCGCCAAGCAAGGAGCCCGATGTGGGACTCGATCCCAGTACCCAGGGATCATGACCTGAGCCAAAGGCAGACGCTTAATGACTGAGGTGCCCTAACTTTGTTTTCTATAAATATTTAAGAACCAAAACATATGTATTGATTAAAAGATTATGTCCATATCCATGCTTACCCATATCACTGTTGATTCTTTATAAAGTTCTGTATATAAATTCCTTTTCAGTATATTTAAATTCTCTCAAATTCAAAAATTTGTAAGCAAGTACAAACTCTAAACATTTTTAAAGAGACAGAATGTCAATTCTAGCAAAGTTCTATTGCGTGGCAATCCTTCTACCCACGGAGAAACAGAGGGGGCTCACTAGAAATAAGGGAGGTTAGTTTTGACCAGAGATCACAGTCAGAGTTCTCCCAACGGGCTGGCTGCTGAATCACTATCTTTGGAATTGGGCAGAATCAGAAAGAGGCATAGAACACAGGTTTAGAGCAGGAGTTGATGGCTATATCTGGCATAAATGAAGATGATATGAAGTTTAGTATGATTAAAGCCACCAAAAAATGTGAGTATGAACATAAATGTGTATGTATCTACAATTTTTCCCATCCTGCTTTCCTAAAGTACCACTGGTACTTTAAGCCCCAAACTGGTAAGAGTAAGCTGACTAATAAAAAAAGGAAAACGCTTGGTACACATTTATGTATGCTCCTTAATCTATATAAATAAATAAAGCTTTTCAGTTTCCTTTTCATCTAAAACAGTATTTGTTCAATTATCAGATATATAAAGATAATTTTTGGAAAGAAATATGTGTCAGAACTTATTCTGCTAAGTAAGAAAAAAATCGGTTTGGGAGGCCAAGACGTATCAATTATTAAGTTACACTGTAACATGTTAAAATGTATATATCTTTAGTACATTAAAATGAATACACAAAACAAACAAATAGTGATGTATTACTGGAGTTGGAGGAGTAAGAAACCAGGCAGTTTATGTAGACTGGGGAGGCATATACCTCTATTGCAATTCAAAGTCATAAGGGTATAAATAGCTTCCACAGGCAAGAGACTATAAAAGGAGCAACAGAGAGTTGATAACAGAATGTTGAGGGTTATTTGCATTTGAAGACAAAAACATAGAGAAAAAGATAAATGAATTATTCAGAGAAGAATCAAGGTAATGAAGATGGAAGAAAAAAACAAAACAAAACAGGTTTTGTTGAGTAGTACTGGAGAACCCAAAGCAGGGGAAATATGTATGTGTGTGTGTGCATGTGTGTATAAATGTATGTGTGTTTGTTTGTTTATTTGTGGCCAATTGTCTCAGATTCACCTGAGAAGTCCAGGAGAATGAAGATCAAAAGAACACAAATGGATTCGGGATTGCTGACCTTGGAGAATTCAATTTTCAATCCAATGGTTGAAGTGAGTTAATGAGGAAGTAGAGAAATGAAAGAAAGGAGGTAAAAGATGGAACAAGCCTGGAGAGTAAAGTGAAATCGTTTTGAAGAGAGAAAATCCTGGAGAACTGGATAGGCAATGGCGAATGTGCCAACAGACAGGGAGGACTTCAACATTTTAAAAGGAAGAAGGTAATTGATGGAAGAGAGAGGACAAAATTATGGACTTGACAGTCAGTTTAAATGTTAATGGAGAGTTCTCGAGTGCGTGGCAACAGCTGCTGACAGGAACTCAGGATACGTCAGTTTTAACTATCACCCCTAGGCAGATGAGTCCCAAATACTGTCTCTCGATTTAACCTTTCCCCTGAACTCCAGTTGGGTGGGTGGGCTTGTCACTCAGGGATACAAGTGCAGCAACCATGCTCCCATCCAACTTCTCCTGCTATTCTTAGTCTACAGACACATATCTATTTCTGTCTGTCAATTTGTCTCTGTTAGCTTCACCACACCCTTCCTTCTCTTTTTCCACTTGCCTTCTAAAAATACACTACTTGATACATGGACAGGATCACTACATGTGATTTGAAACCTAGAACCTAGAAAAGGAAAAGTGTTGAATGGATGAATAGATATATCAATGAATGGATGGATGGATGGATGGATGATTGCATTTACTGATCACTTATTATCTGTCATATATTATTCTAGTCCTTTTAGGTACAGAAGTGCCAAAAGGCAAATTTTCTGCCTCTACTTCATTGTTAGAGATAGACAAAAACAAATGTGTTACATGCCCATTTATGAAAAGTGCTGAGAAGATAGAAAGAGCCACACAAGAGAACTGAGAATGGTGCATGGCAAGAGCAGTTGGTGACCTAGTGGATCAGGAAAGGCTACTATGCTGATCTGTCATTTGGCCAGAAAGGTAAATGAAATGACAAAACAAACCAGGCAGATATGTGGAGGAAAAGTTTTCTGGATACAGGGAAGAGCAAACTCAAAGGCACTATGGCTAGAATAGTCTTAGCTTGTTTGAAAGTGGTGAAAAGGCCTCAGTAGTTTGAACAGAAAGAATGAGGAGGAAGGTGAGATAAGAGAGTGAGAGCCCAGATCATAGAGCACTTTTGGATGGAGGGTTGTGAGATTTAGCAAATGAAGATACAGAATGCTCATTTAAGTTTGAATTTTAGATAAACAACTAATGGTTCTAAATATGTATGTCCCAAATATTGCAGAGGACATATGTAATATATATGTATATATATATTATACATATATATATATCATATGATATGATATGTATGATATATATATATATATATATCACATATATATATTGTCATTCATTTGAAATTCATGTTGAACTGGGTGCCCTGTATTTTATCTGGAAACCCTACAATGATGACATCTTTGGATTTTACTCTGAGTGAGAAGGAAAGATGCTGAAGCATTTTGAACAAATAAGTAGAATAATCTGTTGTATGGAAAAGAAATCATGGGGATAAACACATGGAGACTGGTTGGGGCTGTTGTAGTCAATGCAAGAGAGGATGGTGTCATGCTAATGTGGGAATGGGGAAGGAGATCAGTGGTGGTAGAGGTGACAGATTAGGTTTGTGACGGAAGAGAAAGGAGTCAAAAATGATTCCAAGGTTTCTTGCTGGAGGAACTGGTAAAACAGAGCTGATATGTCCTGAAATGAGAAAGATAGAAGAAAATTTAAGGCAGGAAATCAAAATTAGGGTTATTTTTAGCATCATTTTTGAAGTATAGGTCTCATACCATAAATTTCACCCATTAAGTGTTTATAATGTAATGATTTTTAGTAAATTTAGAGTAGTGCAACCATCAATCTGATCTAATTTCAGAATATTTTTATCACCCTCAAAAAGATGCTCTGTGCCTACTTGCAGTAGTAACTCCTCACATACATCTCAAGCCCCTGGCAATCACTAAACTACTTTCTGTCTTGGCAGATTCACCTATTCTGACATTTCATAGAAACAGAATCATACAATATGTAGGCTTTGGTATTTGGCTTCTTTCACTTAGTACAGTTTTGAGACTCATCTGTATTATAGTAGGCATCAGTACTTCACTCCTTTTTATTGCTAAATAGTATTTCATAGTATGGATATGTTACCCCCACCCTCCCCCACCCCCAGTTCAGGGTTATTATAAATAAGGCAGCATTAACCATTCACATACAAGTCATATGTTTTTATTTCTCAGGGGTAGATTGCTTGGAGGAAAGTTGCTGGGTTGTATGGTAAATCTATGTGAAAAGTTTGGTTTTGAGCTAATATACAAGTAGACATGTTGTGTAGGTACCTGATATATTGGTCAAGAATTTAGGAAAGAGGTAAATACAAAGTTGGAATTTAACATTAAAAACAGTATTTCAAAGTGATTGGACCATGTAAGGTCAGATAAGTAGTAAATGTAGTTAGAAAAGGAAAAAGGTCAAGGATTAACTCCTGGGGCATGCCAGTTTAAAGGTTAGGAAAATGAGGAGGATTTGGGAAAAGAGAATAAGATGGACCAAACACAGGAAAGGCCAAAGCAGACACTGTTTTGCATCCTGTGCATCATGTTCCTTTGGTCAATCTCCAAGCTCAGGTGAAACTGTGGTATTTAGCTCTGTATCATGGTAGACAGTTCAGTTCATGCTAACAGCCTCCAAGATTTTCTGCTTAACTTCTGAAAGTTTTTTCCAAAACGGAAAAAACTCACTCAGCCTCCATGGTCATGTATGGAATTAAGGACCCCCACAGTAGTGAGTAGATGGGACTCCAGGTTATAAATGCCCCCACCTTCTATCCTTTGGTGAGATAATTCTGAGTTTCAGAATAACAAAAAAGCTGACTGGTGTTGAGTCAACAGAAAATCAAAGCAAAGCAAAGGGAGGAAATTGAGATGTATGGAAGATCTATTTCTAAGAGTGTTGCTGCAAGGCAGAGTAGAGAAGTGCGGTGGTGGTAAGTAGACAAAGATAAGCAGTGAGAGAGCTTATTCCTCCTCAAGGGGAATTGTTTTAAAGATGGAGAGTATTACATTGTGTTTGTCTAGTGGAAACACTGAAGATACAGGAGACAGAGGGAGAATTGCTGGAGTGACGTCTTTGAGTAGATGAGGAGGGATTTTATTAGGGACAAGTACAGGATTTTACCTTAGAAGCACAGACTTTGTAACAGTTTAACAGGGGAAGGCAGAGCTTTTGGATATAGATAGGAGCACATTGGTACATTAAATAGTGTGGATATATGTTTGATCCCTGATTCAAAGAATAAATTCACTTCTAAACATCTACAAAACAGACAGTTCATCTTCTACTTGAACCCACCAACAACACTGAATATTTATATTTTAGAACAACCCATTCTATTTCAGACACTCCTAGAATATCAAAATTTCTTCCCATGATACAGAGCCAACGAGTATAGAGTGGAACTGTAAAGTCCTGGGTATGGGTGGAAGAGACATACTTGCTGCAAAATAAGAAGCAGCCAGAAGTATGCATGCAGTGAAAAAGATCGTTTTGGCAGTCACAAGTGTTAACAGACAAATTTAGCTACAAAAAAAAAAGGGGGGGGGGCGCCTGGGTGGCTCATGGGTTAAGCATCTGCCTTTAGCTCAGGTCATGATCCCAGGGTCCTGGGATCGAGCCCAGCATCGGGCTCCCTTCTTCTCCCTCTGCTGCTGCTCCTCCTGCTTATGCTCTCTGTCTGTCTCTTGCTCTCTCCGACAAATAAATAAATAAAATCTTTAAAAAAATACAATATGATTTCTCTGGCATAGGTTTATCAGTAGCATTTTATTCTATATCTGAAATTCTCATATTTTTGTATTTGTTTTGAGTTGAGTACTGAGATAAAGGTCTTAATACACAGTCTTATTAGAAAAGAATCTAAAGCAAAAACCACATAGTAGATAAAGCATTGCAATAAAGATTGGAGAACTGGTCATTCTAGGTTTTTGTTTTGTTTTCCCTGCCAGTATCAGGCTGTACATAACTCTTGTCAACTCTAAAGACAGTACCGATACATGTTAACATTTAATGAGTACCTGCTATGGTCAGACACTGGTAGATGCCAGAGATAAAAATGAGTTAAACAGTCTCTGTCCCCATAAAGTACACAAACAATTGCAGCAGAGTATTATTTAAAAACTGTAAGGAAAAATAGGTGACAACAACAGAGTATATGACTTTCTCTAGGAGAAGTCAGTTTGGTCATGATGGAACAGGAATCCTATAAAAAGAGCTTTTAAAAATGAAGATATAGACTAAGGAGGAGCATTTCAGACAAGGAGCCAAAGTCACTTCACTTCTTTTGGACTTAGTTATCCGTCTGTATAGTTAGGCTACAGAATGCTTTTCAAACTCTGTTCAAGGAGTCTTTCATAAGCCACAGTAGCTAAAGAGAAGCTCAAAGAGGCAGAAATCAAGATGAGCAATGAGGGCTCTTGTCTTCTCCCTTCTACTTCAAACAGAGATATCTTTAGGAAAATAAAAGGAATCCCATTAATTAAAAAAATATGTTTATGAAAAATCACTGGGTTCTGTGATCCATAAGATTTTGGATCTAACATCCCATGGAAAAAATCTGTGAATGTTTCTATATTCATTGGTACTATTTTGTTCATTTCCAGAAAAGAAAACATGGTCTGGGGACCACAATGTAGCTGCTAATTTTGATGGGGAACAGGAGGAAAAGGACGTACTGGTCTTTGGAGGGGCAAAAAGGACAAAGAAAGGCACTGGATGTGGATGAAAGAATCCACTGAAATGCAAAGGCAGAAAAGGAACTGGAAATATACTATAAATTTTGCTTAAGACCAGATTTTGTCTCTGGAATATCAGTTTGAATATTAAAATAAAAATGATAGTTATAATTATAAAATTTATATACATATATACAAACATATTCATATATTTATGTGTATACTTTATACGGGCACCAATGATTTATAAAATACTAATAGTAGAGAATGTGCAATATCTATATCTGTGACCCGTGCCCTCTAAAAGTAGTCCAAAAAAAAAAAAGATAAGAGGGACACCTGGGTGGCTCAGCCGGTTGAGCATCTTCCTTCAGCTCAGGTCATGATCCCAGGATCCTGGGATTGAATCCCACATTGGGCTCCCTGCTCAGCGGGGAGTCTGTTTCCCCCTCTGCATCTCCGCTCCTGCTGCTTGTACTCTCTCTCTGACAAATAAATAAAAATCTTTAAAAAAGAGAGAAAAATAGATAAGAAAATAATTGCCTGATATAGTTTATAAAACACACAAAGAAGAAACATGGGGATGTGCTATTTCTAGAATTCATCTTATCTATCATTGAATCCAATTTCAAAATTCAAACCTATTAAATGAACACCTCACATCCCCCCACACAAAGAATTAAGCTTCATTCGAAGCTGGTTTTGCAGTGGTCATACATTCTCATTTGGACAAGTTAGAATTTTATCTAAAACAATTTTTGAAACTGTAGATAATATTTCCAACAGAGCAAAGTTATGAAAACCTTGTAATTTCTTTTTTTTTTTCAAAGATTTTATTTATTTATTTGAGACAGAGAGAATGAGAGACAGAGAACATGAGAGGGAGGAGGGTCAGAGGGAGAAGCAGACTCCCTGCCGAGCAGGGAGCCCGATGCGGGACTCGATCCCGGGACTCCAGGATCATGACCTGAGCCAAAGGCAGTCGCTTAACCAACTGAGCCACCCAGGCGCCCAAAACTTTGTAATTTCTTTAAAAATATATAGGTAAACTACTTTTTAGATAAGCTTGGAGGTACAATGTAGATTTTTGCATTGTTTCAGTACATGCCTTCGTGCTCTATGGTCTCCTCACTCGGTTCCTCTTCTTTTTTTTTTTTCCATGCCAGAGACTGCACAATCTATTTGACTGAACAGTCAAGAAAACACAGGTGAGAAACTGGATACTTAGGAGCTCCAATTTTTCTAAAGGTTTTGCTTAAGAAATGTCTTAATATTTCACAGTATGTCAACATTCTTGTGTCATCCCATCATGTAGAGTTAGTTATATGCCATTCTTTTATATGGCTTGCCTCATAAGTTTACCAATTACTATGTTAACTTGAAGATTTTGGTCTTCAGAGCATTACCTTGTGTCACGAGATCATAAGTTAAAAATGCCTTGGGGTTTTTTTTATGAAGAAATTGCGTTGTATAAGTTTATTTTGTGTACATTATTTTCACCGTTTCTCATGACAATAGTAATAAAATAACTATTGGTTACAAAAATATACCGATAGATTTTTATAATAAATACTAACTAATCTTGTTTTATCCCATATGTGTAAAATGCATATGGGATATCCAATATCTTCGGAATTGGAATTAAAAATAAGATTGTTTTTTATGTATTTTTAAAAGCCATTTACACAATATAGTCTACTCTGTCTAAATCCAACTGACACTACTGTATTTTGCAACTAGACTAACTTTGTGACTTTGAAAAGTTTTCTTCACATTGCTTTTTATATGACATCAATATCACTGTGCACCAGAGGTGACTGAGAAACGTATTTTGTTGGTTAAAAATATTGCAGTAAGCGACCGTCCTCCCCGCAATTTTCAAATAAGAATCAATCAAGTCTTATGTGGTGATGTGCAAATTTTCAGTCAATTTTAACTGGTTTGGCTCTTCCGAAGGTTAAGGTAGTTTAATGGTTGAAAGCACATTGCAGTGAAGCCAGCTGCAAAAGTCAAAGGGTAGAGGATTAGGACTTCATTTCCTTTTAGCTGTCGCCATGTCTGTTTTCTGTCCAGGCTGCCTCTTGCTGCTATTTAACCCATGCTTTTAAAGACAAGAGGGGTTGAGAACTTGAGGGCCTCTGGCTTCATTTTAACAAGGCGTCACTAGCACTTTGGTACATAATTTGTCATAAATGTCAGAGGTCACTGAATGTTCGAAACTTACAGCCGGCAGATGGTCATTATGACAGCAGTTATGTTTCAAAGGCAAAGGATATTTTGTGGTATTTACTTTAGTGTGTTAGTGTTACACCTCTGAGTATATCTGAGAAGATTTGAGGTTAAATCAAAACATCCTTGTGGTTGACTGCTTAGGCAGCAGTAACAAAAGATGGACCAGTTTTCAAAAGATATTCTATTTGGTTATTCCGGCCTAAAATTTACACATAATTTTTTTGCCTCCTCATGTTCAAACACTTAGGGATTCCCCAGCTCTCACTTCTGACAATTCGTAAAAACAAAATTAAGTAAAAAAGCAAATTATTAAAATGTGCTAATGTGAATTTCTTTATCTAGCCATATCATTGAAATTATAGAAAATAAGATCTATAGATGAGTTTCTATACTACAGCTAAACATTATCTAATAGCAGCATCAGATAAAACAAATAGAAAATATTAGATTAGATTCAACTACACTTCTAAATTGGTTAGTTTATTTTTTTTTAATTTTTATTTAAAAAAATTTTTTTGTGAAAGAGAGAGAGAGAGCATGAGCAGAGGCAGGGGAGGGGCAGAGGAGGGAAAGAGAGAAATCCAAGCAGGATGCATGCCCAACATGGAGCCTGACTCAGGGCTTGATCTGATGATCCTGAGATCATGACCTGTGCTGAAATCAAGAGTCAGATGCTCAACCCCCTGAGCCACCCAGGCATCCCTAAATTTGTTAGTTTAAATGTTAATAATATGCTCGTCATTTTGCCCTGCTTTTTAACTTATGACATTTTATACCAAACAATTTTAATAGTTCCCAAGAGCCAAAGCTCAAAGCAAGACTCAAATCCCACCGTATTTCCGTTAGACACTCCCAGCGGAAACGATGAAGCGCTTGTGTTAAACAAAGAGGTCCACCATTTCTCAATACCTTCTTGTTCTTCAAATCATGAGTTTAGCTACAAGAGGTCTTGGACATAAACTAGTCAGATAGGTATTTCTACTAAACTTCATGACCATGAAGATAGAAGCATGCTTGAGACCGGGTGAAAATAAAAAAAGAGAGAGACGCTAGTGCTTCGCTGGTGAAAGTGTACTATTAAATGCCCGAGCATGCAGAGGATGTGAACAATGATCTCCTAACATAGGCAATAAATGATACAGACCTGGGGGAAGATGCTGACGGAGCTATGCAGCCTACATCTACCCACATATCTGAGAACATGAACTCCATTAAAACTTGAACTTCCTGTTTAAAATGCTTCACTAATGTTGCTGATAATTTACCTCACAGAAGATGCAAGGGGAACAAGAAATTGTTACTCTGCATTTCACTCTGATCTAGAAGAAAGAACTGGGTAATGATCTGAAAGTGGAAATGCCCTTGGGAGAAATTAAGACATGATACAGTTGGAATTAAGTTTAGCTGCATGCAAGAGAAAATCCAAATTAACTGGCATAGTGCATAAGATTAGAATCTTTGCTGAAAACGTCCAAAGGTCAGCTCTCCAGGGTTAGGGTAGCAACATCACACATTCGTGCAGATTCCAGGCCCCTCTCAGCCCTTCATTCAAAACGGGATGGATTAAGAACATGGACATAGAATCTAACTTCACCACTTTCTAGTTGTCCAATCTTTGGCAAGTCACTTCACTTCTCTGTGCCTCCATATCTACATCTGTAAATAGATTTATAATTACTAACTATAAATTACTTTAATGGAAATTGTTAATTGGAACTGTGGGTAGTAATTTCTAATAAGTATTCAAAAGTAACAGTAGCTAACATTTAATGAGTGTTTCTCACATATAGGGGCTGTTCTTTTTAACTCTTTACTTGCTAAGTAAGGTACAGATGATAAAAAGCAGCATCAATGTGGCAGTGTGGCTATATGAACCCTGCTCTTAAGCACTACTTAGAGATAAGGGAACTGAGATCTCCATTTCATATGATTATTATATGCACATGAGTTGCATATGAGTTAACATAGGCAAAGTGTAAAGAGTAATTCCTGGCACATGGCAAATGCTACATATTCTGCTGGCCATCATTACTGCTACTGCTTTTCTGATGGGGCCCTCTTAATCAGTCTGAGATGACAGCTAGAGCGCCAATCATTTCAAGTTTATTAAAAGAAAAGTTTTTATCACCTTCCTTGAAAGACACTTCCGATATACACAAAACATAATCTCTACTTGCATCCAATTGGCCATAATTTAGGCCCATGAACATGAGAAATATGGTCTTTATTCTATATCCCAGTAAAACTTGTGAATTTATCACTGAGGACATAATGAAAAATTAAACATTGGGAGGAACAACCAACAGTTAACTGCCATATGTCATCTATGAGTTCATGAAAGCATGAAAATTGCCTATTGGAGATTCTTAAACATGTACCTTAGGCTTTTCAGAAAGCCATTGATAAAATAAAGCAACATTGTAGGCATGATCTGGTGTCTAGAACTCCCTCCCCAAAGAAGATTCTTGTGGGCAGAACAGTTGAACCAAACAAAAATAAAAGCAAAATCTATGAAGAGATAAAGAAGGACTATCCTCAGAAACCACAGAGTTTGATGAGCTAAGATTTATAAATAAAAAAATGTCATGGACCTTTGTGACCATCACCAAGGAGAGTAAGTCAAAGATGACAGAAAGTTTTAAGGGTAAGACTGGAAACAGGGAAGTCCACTTCAGCTATGCTTGGTATACAAAAATGAACAAAAAGGGAAAACCACTGTTCTGAGGAGATGAAAGTAAAACACAGAACTATGAATCTCTAAGTCTTCATCTTCAACCTTCACTGTCAAGACTCTTTATACTGAAAAAAGTATAACAAGTATCATTAAGACAATTACCTTAGTCTGCTTTGCACATACTCTTTCTATTGTCTGGAATATCTTTCTTCTCATATTCACTCATGAAACTCTCCCTCCAGCTTCAAAATCTAGTTCAAACAATAATCCTAGAAAGCCCAGAGAGAGTAGGAGAGTTTCAAGAAGACATACCTGGCAGAGAATATCCAAGTTCCTTTCCTCAGAGTGGGGGAATAAGGCCAGCTAAGGGTAGGCCTGATGGATCAGACTCAGAATTTTAGTTCCAGGTGCTAGAGCTCCTCCTTAAGCAAGAAGGTCAGGAACAGATAGATTCAGCCAATGAGTAAATGCCAAAATGGTGACAAAACAGGAAACAGAGTGACGTATCAAGTCCATTGAGATGAACACAGCTTAACTAATGGTTTGCATTAGGCAGAAATATTACAAAAAGAGAGCAATTTCATTTAATAGAAGCTTTAATAATGAATTCAATATGAGCTTTAGTGATTTCCACCAATGTCTTTGGATGTCTTAAAAAATGTCTCTGGTTATCTTAAGTTGTCTTTTCTAGTTGCCAGCTTCAATTTCCTCAGATGTAAATGGACTTTCAAGGCAAGTTAGGGCAATTAGGTGAGAGGATGTATATAAAGCACTCTGCTTTGTTGCCGGCACAAAGTATTTGCTCAATACTATGTAGCTGTAAAACTTATGAATAGGTTTAACACCTTGCCTAAAATAAATGAGGTGAATCAATAGTGTCCCAATTTTCAAAAAGAAAATGGTTTTATGTCCACTTGAATTACTTGCATTCCCGAAGCTGAAATCCCTGTGCTTCCTCTCATTCCACTCCCCATCCAGGCCCCTTTTCTGACCTCTCTGTCTCTGCCAATGTCTTCACCTTTTCTGGGTTATTCAGGCTCAAATATTTAAAGTCCCATTTGAATCTTTCTTCCTCATCCTTGCATCCATTCACTTGTCAAGGTATATATATTCTAAATGCACCGTGTCACTCACATCCATTCCCGTTAACAGAGCTCAGTCCTCATTTCTTCTCTACTGGACTGTTTAAAACCATCCTAACTGCTCTTTCACCTTTTGAGCCTTCCCACTGCTAATACATCCTCCAGAATTCTTCCTGTTAAATTTCAACTCATTCACTTTAACCCATCATTTCAACCTGTCAGCATCATTCAAAATCCTAATTCTGTCCTCTACAACTTATTGTCCTTGTATCCCCCACCCCTGCTTGCTATATCATCATCCAAATCATATAACTAAAATAAGAGGCAAAAAGGCAAAGCAAAGAGCTCTACCAACACAACAGAAAACCATTTCAAAGGTCGTTATCAACTCAAACCAATTTAATTAAATAAATTATCTCTTGGTGTCCTTCCATCTATAGTGTGGTACAGCCTGGAAAACATTTCAGTCTTGAAGGGCACACAGCCTTGGTTTGAAGCTCTGGTTTTCCACATAAGAGTAATGTAGGAAGGAATTTTTGGTCCACTGAAAAGGCAAAATGGGAGTATCTTACCTAACTTATAGATTTCAATGTTAATTAATAGCACTATCAGGAAAGGCAATTTAGCTCGATTTTTAGAATATGGTATTTAATACATTTTATTTTCTAAAAATTAAGCATCATGCTAAAACTGCAGAGATACAAAGAGTGAGACTCAGCTCCTGTTCTCAGAAAACTTACAGTCCAGTTGAGGGGGATTACAGATGTGGTACGAACAGTACACAAATACTACTGAAAAGGCTGAGTGTGGCAAGTCCCAGTGCAATGCAATGGGACTCAAAGCAGAGGTCACACCTGTCCTGAGGGTAAGGCCTCCTTGATTATTCCTGATCATGAATCAAGGGCAATGAGGAATCATTGAAAGTTTTTAAAGAGGAAGTTAAATGATTAGAACTAGACTTTAGGAAGGCTCCACAGAGAGCAACATGTAGGCTGTATTATAAGATTAGGGAGAAAAAGCCAGATTAAAAGATACTAACATTACTTTTTTTTTTTTTTAATCTCACTTGACTCTTACGCTCAGTCCACTATTGCTTCTTTCTTGATCTCTCTCTCCTCCCCTGTCTTCGAATTACCTTTCTCTCATGATCTTGTCCAAAATCTTTGGTTATGTTTCAATCTCATTTCTGACTCCTTTTTCTCTACTTCTGTAGTAACTACTGAAGTTTCCTAAAGTCTATTTCATATCATTCCATTACACTCTCCCTAAATGATTTTATTTAAACTCAAGAGCTCAAATCCTGCCTGTATCTTGGCACCTCCCCAAACTAAATTTCTTGACAGAATCGCTCTTGAGCTGGAGATTTATATCCACCTGGCTCCTCAACTTCCACAAGTGAATACTCAATTACTTCTAACCCAAGTCAAATTAGGTGCCATCTTCACAATGAACTCTCACTCACTCATTTGTCCATTTGTTTGGCTACAAGTATTTGAGCCTGTGCTAAGTACCAGGTACTATTGCTAAGTACAAGTATTTGAGCCTGTGCTAAGTACCAGGTACTATTGCTAAGTACAAGTATTTGAGCCTGTGCTAAGTACCAGGTACTATTATAGGCATGGGGGCCTTGCCAGTGAATAGAGATATCCATCCTTGCAGAACTTACACCAAGTTCACCCTGGCAATGGATTTTCAGTATTGTGATTCTAATTTTGACAATCCACCCCCCACCCTAATCAACTGTTTCTAATCCTTAGGTTACTCTCTGGTGTCTTCAAGATAAAATCCAAGCTTTTTAGAATAACATTTAAAAAACAAAAAAACAGACAAATTTATGATCTAGCCCATGCTGACAGATTAGGGTCACTTTTTTCCCATAGTTTGCAGCTTACATAATTTATGATTCATCATATGAGCAATGCTCTAGCTCAGTCTTGGCCTTTGCCCTTACTGTTTCCTGTCTGGAGAGTTTCCTCCTCTTTACCCATGCCCCATCCAGCTAGTGCTTGCTCACTCTTCGTAACTCACCCAAAATGTCAGCTCTTCCATGATCATTCTCCCATTTCCCAGGATGGATTAAGTGAACTTCTCTATATTCCTATAAATATTTTATATACCCCTATCATAGCACTTATCCAAATCTATTATAAATACTTACTTCTGTATCATGGCCCAAGTAGTTTCTGAGCTAATAGAATATGGGGACTTTGGTGTTATTCTCTGATTCCCTGTGCTTTTTGCATTTGCTACTTGTCTAGCCATAGAGTCTTTTTTAAATCCTTTTTGCTAGTTAAATAAGTTAAAATACTGAATTTTCCAGATTCAAATTACTGTGTGGTTTCTGTCTCCTGGCTGGACTGACTGATACACTCCCTAGCACAATGCTTGGCACATATTGAGAACCAAATAAATTGTGGTTGAATTACTAAAATAATGATCAAGGAAAGAGGTATATACTGTTTATATACCTAAGTTTATACCAATGGTATAAACTGCTATATTTGTTGAAGAAGGGCTAAGTGGAAAAATCACTGAGGATTCCAACTTTACTGAAGATGGGAACAAATTATATATGAGGAACAAAACAGAGCCAGTGATAACATCAAGATTTTGAGACTGAGAGCCTGGGAAAATGATGGTACTATTAGGAGAAGCAGACAACTAAAGAGGAGAAAAAGATGGTAATTTTAAGTGATTTTTTATTTAATTAATTAATTAATTAATTTATTTATTTATTTATTTAATTTTTATTTATTTGACAGAGAGAGAGACAGTGAGAGAGGGAACACAAGCAGGGGGAGTGGGAGAGAGAGAAGCATGCTTCCCGCGGAGCAGGGAGCCCAGTGCAGGGCTCCATCCCAGGACCCTGGGATCATGACCTGAACTGAAGGCAGACGCTTAATGACTGAGCCACCCAGGCTCCCCTTTAAGTGAAATTTTAAAAATTCATTTATATCTTGAGAGAATGGTATTTTCTGCAGTCTCTCAAGTAGTTAATCAAGTTACTCCAATAGCTAAACATAAAATCCAAAGATCTCAATGCATGGCTTACTAGGCAAATTGTCTCTTTCTTGCTCACACAGCAGCTCAAGCCCAGGGTTTGGTTTGAAAGCTCTCACATGGTGATTTAGGGAACCACGGTCCCTGCATCTCATGGTTATACCTCTCCCCTGGGAATCCCCTGCAGGAGCCTCTTCATCTAGATGCACATGGGGGAAGACACAGAGAAAGAAAACTGATTTGGGAGTAACGACCACATTCTTATAACTGTGGCATGTTGGAGTGTGAAGGAAAGAGGAGGAAGTAGAGTCCACACCTCCTTAGTCTTATTAGATTACATTAACTATCCAAGTTTGGGTGAAGTGATCCTAAATGGTACGTGAGAAAGGAGCAAAATCTTCCTTTTTAAGCAATCAAACTTTTGTCTGGGCTTATTTATAAAATTAGTTAACGCACTTGCCCTCAAAATAATGGCTCTATTCAGTGACAGCTTGGTATATTGCCCATAACTTATAAGAGAAAAGCTAGCCTCCCTAAATAAGGACTACTGACAAGAAATACTCAGCTTGTGAATGCTTACTTCACAACTACGCTTTACATCATTTCGGGAGAAAAGTTACCTCATCATAATTATACATCAAATGTAACAATAATAACTAACACTTACTAAAACACCATTGTGTGGCACATCATGTCATGAGAGAAATATATAGATTATTTTATTTAAACCTCACAACTGCCATGGGAAATACTGTTTGGGCCCTCACTATGACCATTGGGAATGTGTTTTTTTGTTTTTTTTTTTCAGTGTTGACAGCAGATGGACCTCGATTCTCTGTTTCCCTGGAGCCCTTTTTCTTTTTCCACTTAACTCCTGTGCTGTGGTAGCTTCCAGAGGCTGCCTAGGAGTTACCATGTAGGGACAAATTATGGGAAGAAATGGCATTATTCTTTCTGCTGAGAACCTGCTTTTGGTTTGAGAAGCATTCAAATTTCTACAAAGAAAAAAATATTAAAAGTTCAATGTTATATTAGTATTATAAATATAATGTTTTATTAGAAAGAGATCTGGCAAATATTTTACAACATAAGTAGAAATAATAATAGCTAATGCCTATAAAGAATTTACATAATTTCCCATTGAATTTTGGATTAAATCCAAGTTCTTAAAAGAAGTTTTCCTCTATAATATGGCTCTTGAGCCACATTTCCAAAATCACTTTGAGCTGTCCTCTTATTTGCTTTTTATGTTTCAGTTATAGTGGTTATTTCTTTTTCCTTCAGTTTCTAGAATATTCCAATCTCTTTCCTATTTTATAGACTTGCCACCTAGCTATTCTTTCTTCTTAGAAAATTCATTCTTTTAATTTCCTCCTACCTACTTCTTCCCATCCTTCATCTCACTTCTGAAGAGTAATTTTCTCTGAGCACTTAATGTGGACTAGATTCTCCTAAAAGTTGTTCTTCACAACACCATTTTAACTTACTTCAGAGCATTTATCACAATTTATTATATTTATTTTGTGTGTTTATTTAGTGTAAAAGCCCTGATTCATAATTCTATCTTTTATTCATTCATTCAGCAATTCTAATGAAGGAAAGAAAGAGATAAGAGTATAGTTAGAGAGATATGAAAGTCAAATATTTTAATATATGGAAGATAATTTTGAACATGTTTGTCTAGTTTGTTACAGCTATGTAGAGCTGTGTAATGAATTTTTTCATAATTTAGTGGCTTTAAATAATAACCACTTTATTATACCTTTTGTTTTAAAAGATTTTTTATTTATTTATTTGAGAGAGAGAGAATGAGAGAGAGCACATGAGAGGGGGGAGGGTCAGAGGGAGAAGCAGACTCCCTGCTGAGCAGGGAGCCCGATGCAGGACTCGATCCAGGGACTCCAGGATCATGACCTGAGCTGAAGGCAGTCGCTTAACCAACTGAGCCACCCAGGCACCCACCACTTTATTATACCTTATGATTTTGCGGGTCAGGAATTTGGATGGAGCCTGGCTGGGAGACTCCTTTTTTTTTTTTTTTTTTACATGTACCATGGATAGAGGTAACTTGGTAAAGTTCAGCGGTCATTAAAATCCAAGATGGCTCCATTCACATTTCTAGTACCCTCTTGGGGATGGATGGAAGGAAGGCAAGGCTCAGTTGGGAATCTTGACTGGATCATCTTTAACATGAAGGCCTCTAGTTAGTCAGACTTTTTTTTTTTTTTTTCATTTTAATAGTCATGTTTCTCACTTGACTAATTCTCAAAATATATGATTCCAAGTCAGACCTTTTATATGGCAGCTCACAGCTCCAAGAGCAAGTGTTCTGTCCTGGCAAATAAGACAAGCACCATGGCCTTTAATGAATTGGTCTCAGATATAGGGCCATTCCCAGCACTCTCTAGTGTTCACAGCAGTCACATGGCCTCCCAAATTGAAAGGGAGGAAACACTGACCCCTCCTCTCCATTGAGAAGTGTTAAAGAATTTTCAATCATGTATTAAAATCTCAACAATATTTAGACTCTCCAAAACTATGTTAATTGAGTTCTAGATAAACAAGGACCAAAAATCATAGTTCTACCATGAAGGGGCATAAAAGAATAATGACAAACAGTTCTGTAACAGTATATATGTAATTTAAAGTCTTCCCCAAATCCACTAGGCAAGATAAATCTACCTTCTACTGTACTCCTAAAACACTATGAAAGCATATTTACTATAGGACTTACCACAATGCGTTCAATAATTCCATGTTTCTTCTGTTAGAATATGGGGGCCTAATAATCAGTGTAATGTTTTGCTGTGGCACAGAGTACATACTCAATAAGTATATATTAGACAATGAATACTTCATAAGACTTAAAACACAGCAAATTGATCCATAAGTTTGGCACAGAAAATCTTAACTAGGAGTTAAACAGATATTTGTAAACTGGGGAATAAATTTATAATAGCATTTCTATGTGTAAATCCATTTCAAGGTCTAAATTAACAAGTTGGAGAACACATGTTTTGAATTCTGTCATTGTCTAATTCATATTGAATATGCATTTCATCTGAAGAAGTTAAGAACTCTACATTTTCTTCCTCACTCTTGGAGACCTCTAGGGGACCTAAGAAATATTTTAGTCTCCAATAGTAGAGAAGAACATAGATTCCAGAGTCAGACTGCCTTCACTCAAATCCATTCTTCAACACTTACTAACTTTATGTTTTTTGATGATTTTAAAGTCTTAGTTTCTCCATCTGTAAGTGGAAATAATAGTAACTATTTCACAGGGCTGTTAAGAAAAATAACTATTATTCAGGTAAAACCTCTGGAAAAATAACATTGTAAGCATCTATCAAAGATACTCCATAATTTTTTGTATTTCAATCAGAAGAACTGGCACACTTACTTATGAATATGTCTAACTTTGTCCTTTCTGTATTTTGAGTTCTTGGAGGTAAACAAACTTGTCTTGTGCAACTTGCTATCACTTAGAAAATTTAACAATCTTTTGTAATTATAGTTCGTATCGTGGTTTTCAGAGTTCTGTCATGTTTATTGTTTATACCCTTTTTAAAGATGCCATAAGTGATATGGGTGAAAGCCCTGCCAAAATAGTCTGGGTATAAAATTGTCCATTCAAAAAGGAAAGACCCAGGGGCGCCTCGGTGGCTCAGTCATGAACTGTCTGCCTTCAGCTCAGGTCATGATCCCAGGGTCCTGGGATCAAGCTCTGCATTGAGCTCCCTGCTCATCAGGAAGCCTGCTTCTCCCTCTCCCACTTTCCCTGTTTGTATTACTTCTCTCGCTGTCTCTCTGTCTCTCTCTTTCTGTCAAATAAATAAATAAAATCTTAAAAAAAAAAAAAAGGAAAGACCCATTGGAAAATCTGTATTAGACAATTTGTAAGGTAACTCTTGGAATTCTATGATTCTGGAAATTATTTAAAATTTTAAATAGGATATTTATTGAAATAAAATATACATACTGAGAGGAAACAAATAATAAACACCAGCTTAATTAATTTTCACAACTTGAACACAGCCATGTAACCAGAACCCCTATTTAAGTACTGATAAAGTTATAATTATTTATAATTAAAATATTTGTTTATATTATCACATCTTCTCAAATAAAAGATTATCTTTGTTTTGGCATTTATATTTCAAAGTCAAAGACAAATATTCTCCAAAGATAAAAAGAATTACATTACCAAAATGCTAAGTATGACGACACCTTCAAATTTTTGCCTTATACAGAATTGGTGAAGCTATTTTGAGTCAGGAATGTTTGTTTCAAAGGTCAATAATTAAAATCCCTTATAGTTTTATCACTTGTTACCTCAGAAGAAAAATTTACCCTTTACATAACGCCTTATCAAATAAGCTATCAGCTATATATGATACATGTATGTACATTTATAAATAACAGTAAAGTACACATGGCTCCTATACTTAGGTTTTCAGTACTTAATTTAAGTCATTTTATTGATGGTGTTTCCCTAGGAGGTTAATCACTGGTCACAATACTGAAAAAGTTAGTAATGGAATTTAAATGACACTTGGAAATTGTGGTTGAGTCCCTCATGGACTTTCAAGTTTGATTTCCCATCAAGATACCTACCTAGAGAATCTTCAGAATTATAAAACGCAAATACTTTGATATTTAGTGAAAGGAAAAAAAAATCTGTTTCCTTTTTTCTTTATCTTTTTGCAGCCTATACCAAGTCAACTTTCCTCTGTGGTGTGTAGATTCTGCAAGACAACTCTTCAGACATGGGTTTTCTTCTCACACTTAAGAGCAAATAAATGAAAACTGTGCTCAAATAACCTTTCTGTCCAGAAATTAAAACTTGAAAATAGGAATAAATTGTGTTTGAGTTTGCATCTCATTTGATGTGCAGTCTCTCTAAATAGCATATAAATCTTATGAAAATTAAATGATTTTTCTTCAGACTTAATTCAATAGCACCAAGTCCCAGTCATAACTTTTAGCCAGGGATTTCAGCATGTGTCTTGTAGAAAGTATCAGGGACAGAGTGTACGGAATATTGAGGAGTGGTAGGTAGGCAGCCACTAATTAATGAAAAAAGAGCCCTAAATAACTCTAAATATTTAGGCTAGATAGTTTAAATGTGCTTACAGGGGGACTATTAGCCCGTTTGAGAGATGGTCAGTTCATTCAGGGCACAATGCAGGTCCCTCAGAGGCACTACTGTGAGGGGAAACAAAGGGTTGGGGCAGCCCCACCCTCACCCATTCTCCTCCACTGAAACACCCCTAGTTCACAAAGCCCCTTTCAACTGCTCCTTTATTCTGGATGTTTACTTATACTCATTCAGATCTTTTTTTGCTATCTCATGCACAGCATACCCCACCCTCCAGCAAGCTGCACCCTGAACACAACCAAACCACAAGCCTTACCCATTGAAGAAAACGAATCTCAGGCCAGAGATTCAATCATTTGTATAAAGGCTTTGTGAGTTTTCACTTTTTACAAAACAGTAACTAAAGGTACCTTTATGCAAGCTAAAATAAATTTCTGGGGAGAAATACTCTGCAGCAACAAAAGGGAAGTTACAGTTTAAGCATTTTGGAGGGTTTGTTTCCTTGATGTTTTAAATAACAAAGCACAGGAAAATATCACCTGAGTAATATAAAAATGGCAGAATAAAATATCTGTTGTATTCTAGAGTTGATATGCTTAGTTTTGAGTTTGCTTTTATTTTCTAAGGTTATTTTCATAATTCAGAAATTTTTAAATCCTGGAGTAGGGGATAAATAAATGTGTATATATTACCACGTGAAGTCATATATATATATATATATATATATTTATATATACACAAAAAAATAGCTCCCTATATAGAAATAACTTTGCAAGAAGTTATACCTGTAGAGGGGTGAGAGAACCTTTCAATTAAGGCCCCTCCTCAGTTATTAATTGGAAAATGAATATTTTTTCAACAAATATCTACATTTAAAAAAATATCATAATCAGATCAAGGGAGTTTTTATAATGATATCACTATTTACAGTTGGACATGTCAACACCTGTGAAAGATTATTCTCTAAGTCATTTGTGTAAAATGGAATGGAGTCTTATTCAATCTCATCTTTTGAGCAAGAGCTACAGTATAATTTAAAAGGTATTTTAAATAAAAAAAATAAATATGGTAAAATCTATGAAAAAAATTTTATTTTTAATTTGAATAAAGTTAACCAAGCTCAGGTCATCAAATCTAATGAAAACTACTAATTTACTACTCCACATTTTTTATTTTGTAAAAAATTATTTTAAGTCAGCTTTGATTTTTTTAAATGAAATGCATATTTTGAGCTATCTATAAAACCACACAATAATAATCAAGATTTATAATAGCATTACACAACCATAATATTGTGGGTTTTTTTCAGTATCTTTAAGGTAAAAGTTAAAATAGTTTTTCTAATCAAAGAAAAAAATGTTACTATTTCCCAATACCTCCACTTTTACTTTGGAAGTACACCCATGTTCAACCTGTTATTTAAGGCCTGATTTTTAAATTATTAAATATTATGAAGTGTCTATCTCCTTAATAACTAATAAAAGAGTCACATACACAGATTTTAATATTTCATTCATTCCTCTAAGCATGTAGCTCATGTATGTGTTTTAATTGGGCCGATCTCGCTCTCCTAAACTCTCAACTACTTTCATTAAACACATGAGCATGCAAGCAATGATGACCCTTTAGAGCCGTCATAAATTTAGTTGCTGGGAAATGAGAAGGCTTCACAGATGACTTAATTTGCTGTGGGAACCTGTGCTTCCTCTGTGTGTAACCTCTGCATTTGGCTGCCTTTGACCTTCAACACCATCCACCTGCTGGAAGCCATGTTTGATTCTCTGACCAGGGAAACGCCTGCTTGACAACAGAATGGTATCATAGGACAGTGTGATGGAATTTTTCTTTCTCTGTCATCATTAAGGGGGATCCCCCTATGGTGAGGGGAATGAAAAGTCTGATTTAATGTTCTCTGGAGAGTGGCAGGGGGAAAAAAGGCTCAAAGCTTCACATGCTGCTTTCGGAGTGGGTCATTTCAGTCCTTGTGGCGAATGGGATGTCCCAATGGAATTTGCCATAGACTGGTCTGAAAAGAAAGGGATTAAGACCCTTTTCAGGATGGAAATGTAACAAAAGGACCACTTTTATGATGTAGCAGCATAAAATAGGGAGCTCTATAGTGCAACTGATTGCTAAAGATCTTTGAATTGGGTAGCCAAGCCTGGTAGGCCCTGTTCCCGGCGGGTTTAGAGGCTAGTACAAAATATGTCTACACTAGACGCAGAGGTCTGCTCTCATTTAGGCGCGAGTAAGAAATTATCAGTTTGTTCCTACGTGATTTTTTTTTTTTTCCACACCTACCGAAAAGTGGCCTGTAGGGAGATTATACTCTAGTGAAAGTTGCTGCTAATTAAAACAAGTAATTAGTGTTCCTCCAGGCTTCGCGGTTTCACTCACTTTTGCCCGCCAGACAGCATTAGTTTAAAAGCAATCCAATTTCTAGCAATAACAGACTGTAAAAAAGTCATTTAACAAGTATATAAGTGTAAGGTTACAGTTCAGACGTTGATTTATCTCTTCTGGGCTATTTAGAAGTACTGTAGCAAAGTTGAAGAGAAAGAAAGTTAAACAGCTTTTAAAAAAAATTAACATTAAGAAAAAAGGCCACAGGCCTCAGTCCATTTACAAAAAAAAAAAAAAAAATGACAAGCAAAAACTGGGAGAATATGAGATTTCCTAAATTGCATTAGGAAACAAAAATTGGATTTAATGCTGTTTTCTCATAGAACCCTCACTTAGCATTTTGTAAACAGATCATTTCATTAAGTCCTTTTGTTTCTCCTCCCGCCTTTGCTGAAACAGAGACTTTTTATTGACTGATTCTCATTGAAATGAATTGGAACAGTAGAGTGTAACGCAACACGTTATTACCCCCTTTTTTTTTTTTCACAATTCCAAAATGACTAGCATGGCTCTAGTTTGCATATCTGGTGGGAGGATTTTGTTAAACTAGAGAGATCTTGAGAGAGAGTAAAATGTTTTATTATAAAGAGATGTAACAGAAATTTATATATATATATTTTAAAAACCCATACCTACACTGAATCATCCCCTGATAAAATACTTGTGTAATTGCTGAATTTTTGTAATCTGACAACCTTCTATAATTGCTACCTTGGCTGTTTAAAATGATCTATTTCTGAGGTAGATATCATCAAAGACACGCATGCTATTGTGCAAGAAATTCAATATAGCTCATCATTAAAATCACCCAGAAGTCTGCTTCCTCCCCTAACAAATTAATTCATAATAGTTCAATTAAGGCACAATTCTCAGATTTGTGAGTTTTCCAATGCTATATATATAATTTAAAAAAATGCTAGCTCTTCCTCTGCAAGACACATAACTTGCTATTCATTTTGTATAGTGCTAATCATATCAATAATATTCCATATGCAAAAAGACAATTATAAACTGTTAATACCACAAAATGTCAGCTATTATCACATATTCAACTAGTGGATTCTGAATTTAGTCATCTTCTTTAATGGATTACAGTTAATGAAGTATTAAGTAGCCTGATTTTGATCATTTCAGGTTAAAATAAGACTATAGACCTATCACATTTTAAATGCCAAATTAGAATATGAAGATGTCTTTCATAAAGTCTGGCAGCTTGTTTAAATTAATGAAATAAATTTTCATTATGTGATTTATGAACTCTAAACCGTATTTTAGAGTTTCAGTACATGCTTTTCCTTTCCTAGAATTTACTTCCTATGTTTATTTAAAGTATAAGGGTTTTGGCACCAAGCTTAAAAGAAGAAATTTTACAAGTTAGCATACGATCAGTAAGTAAATGTATTTGAATCTCTGCTTAATTTTTTTAAATATCTATGGGAAGAAAAAGTAGAACTTGTTCCAGCTATAATTTGTTGTTGTTTTTGTTTGTTTGCTTGTTTTTTCCTATGAAGGAATCTATGAAATAATGAAGACTGAACTCATTACTAAGCATATTATTGTAGAGATTATTTTCCTAGTAGAAGCACTCGTCTTCAGAAATTCTACAATTAATGTATAATCCTTGCAGAGAGTTAAATGTGATAAATTGAAAGTTGCTGCCATATCCTACCTTTTTTCTTGATAATGAGCCCTATGCTCAACTGGCCTTTTAAGATACATTATTTTTTGTTTTGGTTTTTAGTGGTGGAAAGCATTCTTCCAAAATCAGCCTTTGATAGTATTTGATTTTCTTAATTTGAATTTAGGCTGCATCTAGGGAGTCTCTGATGGAGCTCAGAATTTGCTTTTTCTTTCAGGGCTGATAAGCAGGCGGATGTGATTGGGACTGTGGCAGCGCAGTCTGAGGGCAGCAGAGGGCAGACTGCACAGAGACCTGGGAGGCCTCTTTACAGATCGTGATGGAACCATAAGGGAAACCATAATAGCCCTCATTTTATGTATTAAGCCATATTTGCACAACAATTCCATTATAATACAGAGATAATCTTTAGAAGTAATTTTGAAACAGCAAATGTATAAATGCTGAGTCTCAAGTAAAAGAAACAATTTTCCTAAGCCAAATGTCTTTTGTAACGGATTTCAATGGTCATTTGATTCTGTTTTAAAGATAATTTGACCTTATGATTCACCCATTTCTTAAATGCATGTCTCCAATATAATTGTTTTCATTTGGAGTTGGAGTTAAAAAAAAAATAGCTAAATAATCCTCCGTGATTTGTTTTACTGCTTTGCAGCGCTTCTGTCTAACCCAAGGAAACTCTGAGTAGGTGATTAGTAGTATTGAAATTGATGTCTCCAAGAGTTCAATACCAGCTTGTTAAAAAAAAAAAAGAAATCATCTGCTGAAGATAATGGTGACTCCAGTTCCTCTTTACATTTTTAAAAATACATGCCTTGCAATATAGCTATTTAATCTAAGTCCACCCAGCTGGGCCATATATACAGTCTTTGAAGACAAAAATAGTATCATCTTTATGTTATGTAATAAAAATCAGTAAGTGCTTACTGAATTTAATATAAATGAATTTCTTTGATACTTTTATCAATATTTTACTAAAGATATAGTGTAAATCGCAACTTTCATTGTAAAATAATTTAGGAGTTTCTAGCAAAGATAAAATACATAAAGGATTATGTAGTTTGTGAGGCATGGTATTTAAAGAAGACCAGTCCTGTGTCATTCCGTACCACTGAGTGTCTCTACAAAGCACAGGATTTATCCACCGTGCAACAGGACTAGGCAGGAAGGATAAAATTAGTATTTATGCGAAGCTGCAATGTGCCAGGCATCACGCCAAGCACTTTACGTATATTATCTCATTTATTATAACAATTTTGCAGATAAAGACTCTGGAGCTTTGGTTAAGCAACTTTCCCCACAAAGGTAAGGTGAAATCAGTACCTTCTTTGAAAAATATTTCTGGAGTACATCCTATGTGCCGCTCACTGTGCTAAGCACATCGTGGGCTTCTGTGGACAAGTTGCATGAGCTCCCTGCTATCTGGAAACATACATTCTAGTAGGAACACATTGTGGATGAACATGTAAAAGAAAATATGCAATATTAGTGGTAAGTATCTTATATAAAGATAATTTTCAGTAATCAATAAACAAACTTGTCTCCAAGGTGATGCCAATCTTTCCACATTATCTTGACCTTTTGACCTCAATGCAGACCTTTATATTTACTTCTATTATATTTAATCCTATAAATTGTAGTCGCTTTTCCCCAGATTTTAACTTCTTTGTGATTCCTGATATTTTTATTCTCTGAACAGCTGATGGCCAGTCAGACCATACCACTCATGCCACCCAGAGCCACAGCAGACCGTATTCAACTTTTCCAGATTCATTTTATTCTTCAGAAATTTAGACTGCTATTGCAACCCTCCCTCTAAAGAAAATTGACTTTTCCGTCCCAATTGGTTCCACTGACCTTTGTCCCCTACTGTCTTGACTTACTCCCTTCTCTCTACTGCCACTTGTTTGACCCTGTGTCTTGTGTTATAGAACCATTTGGACACTTGAATGTCTCCATCTTCAGTATAATAGCTAACATTCATTAAATGTCTACTATGTGCCAATCGTTCATTCTAAATTTTCTTTACATTTACATCTCATGCAATTGTCCAATTTTTTTTAAGGAAAAGTATGGCTGTCACCACTGTTTTATAAATGAGGAACATGAGGTGCCAAGAAGCCCTGTCCCCAGAATTATACACTAGTAAGGGACAGAGTCAGGATTTAGAAGAATGCAGTTCAGTGATTTTACTGGTAATTTCATGTTTCAGAGTTTTTTATAACACTGGAACCACCTTCCAGTTCAAAATGGATGACCATGGAATCAAGTCTCTTTTCTCTCAACATTTTTGAAATGTGTCTCCTCCTTAAAGTCTAGGGTAGAGGTTAAATTACATTCAATGTTCCTCTCCATGTTTTTATAAATTCTAAGTTAATAATATCACATCCTCCTAGGTTCTTAAACACCACTTCTCCAAATCATGTTACAATAGAAGGGAGAATGGAAGAAGAGAAAAGCACCGGGCTTTGGCTGTGCAGTCAGCCAGGTGCATTCAAATCAAGCTCTGCTGTTTGCAAGCTGTGTGACTTTGGGTAATTTACTTAAATTCTCTTAGACTTTGGTTTCTTTTTCTTCTCATGGAGGATAACATATGTCTCAGGGGGTTGTGGGGTGAATCAACTTAACATAAGCAAAGTGCTTTGGCATATGTTTCACACTCAGTAATTTTGATTTTACTTTTATTAGAACTAAGATTAAAGAGGCAATTCTTCTCATTATTTCTTAGAAGTGTGAGAGAAATTTTTCCAAAAGTAAGTCAAGTTCTGTCAGATGCACTGTTGTTGGCTCTCTGGCTTATCATAGTCTGCATAGAGTCAGCCATCTATTCATTCATCATTCCTTCACTTGTTTATTCAGCAAGCAATGTAGTAATCAAGCATTTATAAGACCTATTTATGAGGATTTATAGAACTATCATACCAGGTTCTGTGCTAAACAACAGGATTTCAGCAGTACATGAGAGATAGCTCCCACAATCATGAAGTTTACATTCATATGATGTGATGAGATGTATGACAGAAGTAAGCAACAGAGCTAAGCTTACATTAACATTTATATTATGACAGCATTATCCACATCTTCTCTCTTGCAAGGTGGTCTGTACTCAACAGTTCCCCTCAATTTAGCTTCATCTATAAAGTTAAAACTTTTATCTAAATCTCCCTCTAAGATCTATTTTATCTCTTAAATGCTGTACTTCTACACTCATGTCATGGCTGGTTCTGTTTCTTTTAATTCCTACTTAAATTCCATCAGACACATTTCCAGTCTAAGGTTTATGGAATTTATTGAAAGTAGAATGACTGATTTGCAACCAGTATCACTTTTTACTCCTTCTATTACATCAAATTTGTACAAATGTGTACATAATAATATTTTAAATCCCATTCAGTTTACCTGATATCTTGCTGAAGCTGTAAGTTTTGTAAGAGATCACCTGCTTTGTTTCTCCTAATGATTGCTGGGTACCTACTATAGCCCCTTTTCTTCTTTCTTCATTAATTCCATTGTTTCTCAAAAAAATCTTCTTTTTTTTTTTCTGGACATTTCCCCCATATCTCTCAAACATTATTAAATAATAATTTCTGCTACAAATTACACTGGACTGAATATGTCTGGAGAATAACCAACAGCAGACTACTCAACCCAGTGCAATAAGGGAAGCATTCAATATATACTTGAAAACACACTGGAGCCTCAACCATGGTATTCTTGGATTGAATCTCTAAAAAAAAAAATAAGGAAGAACAACTGGACACACTGTTGTCTGTATAGAGTAATATTTGTATGAACATAGACAGACTTTTGGTGACCTGCCACCACAATACAACATACATAGGACATACATTCTTCAGGTATGACCTTTTTTTAGCATCCTGTAACTCCTGTATTTGGCTATTCTTTTCATCCATTGCATTTTTGTCATGTCTATTTGTCATCTGCCTCTTGTCCTACTATATAACTTCATGAAGAAAAGAAAATTTAATTACTACTGTGCTGCCAGGACATTCCTTAAATACTCACTGAATTAATGCCATGAAATGGTTAATATATCACAGAAAAAATAATGAGATTAAAATGCCTGTGTTGGTATTATATAGTATATAAAGAGATACTTGTTAAAAGAGATATAATTTTGACATTCTAAAGCAAAGCAGTTTTACAATTATTGCATAAATTTAGAGTTAAAGTCATAATTTCCATGTATGGCTCCAATTCTGAATACATCATTTCACCTTGAAAAAAAAAATGTTGAGTATCATGGAAACTTCATTGCCATATCTACAAAATAATGAGTAACTATAGAACAAATACTGGGAAACCAAAGTTTTCTTTCCTTCTAATCATGATTTCATTCATGAAATAATTTTCTGGGGTGCCTGGGTGGCTCAGTCTGTTGCCTCAGGTCATGATCTCAGGGTCCTGGGATCGAATCCCACATTGGGCTCTCTGCTCAGCAGTGAGCTTGCTTCTACCTCTCCCTCTGTTTGCCGCTCCCCGCCTCCCTGCTTGTGCTTGCACTCTCTCTCTCCGTCAAATAAATAAATACAATCTGAAAGAAAGAAAAGCAAGAGAAAGAGAAAGAAAGAAAGAAAGAAAGAAAGAAAGAAAGAAGAAAGAAAGAAAGAAAGAAGGAAGAAAAGAAAGAAAGAAAGAAAAAGGAAGAAAGAAGAAAGAAAGAAAGAAAGAAAGAAAGAAAGAAAGAAAGAAAGAGAAAGAAAGAAAGAAAGAAAGAAAGAAAGAAAGAAAGAAAGAAAGAAAGAAAGAAAGAAGAAAGAAAGAGAGAAAGGGCGCCTGGGTGGCTCAGAAGGTTGGGCGTCTGCCTTCGGCTTGGGTCATGATCTCGGGGTCCTGGGATCGAGTCCCGCATCGGGCTTCCTGCTCCTTGGGAGCCTGCTTCTCCCTCTGCCCATCTCTCTCTCTGTCTCTCATGAATGAATGAATAAAATCTTTAAGAAAAAAAAAAAAAGAAAGAGAGAAAGAATTTTCCATTGAGTGCTTATTATTTGCCAGACACAGAGAAGAAGACACTATAGATGCAGAAAAAAGTACTCCCTTGGGCAGCTCACATATTAACACTGGAAAGATACAGAGAAGATTAGCATGGCCCCTGTGCAAGGATGACACACAAATTCATGTAGATGCAGAAAAGAAAGATATAATCAACACTTTTGACTATTTTTTGGCTGAATAGAATGAGGAAATCTATAGTTGAGGTGTGGAAAAGGCTAGTATCTAAATAAAGCAAAGAACTGGGCTCCTAATAGAGCGAGGAGGAAGTGAGCAAGGGAGGACGGGGTAACAAAGCCGGCCTCTGAATGGAGACTATTAATGATGGGTGTTCTTATAAATGAATAGAAGTTATGTAGGATGATCAAAATAATCACATTTCAATATGCCCATGATAACTTCTTTACTGTGTGGACTAGCAATTTCCACTAATTAAAACTGATTCTGCACCCCAGTGTTCATAGCAGCAATGTCCCCAATAGTCAAACTATGGAAAGAACCGAGATGCCCTTCAACAGATGAATGAACCAAGAAGATGTGGTCCATATATACAATAGAATATTACTCAGCCATCAGAAAGGATGAATACCCAACTTTTACATCAACATGGATGGGACTGGAGGAGATTATGCTAAGTGAAATAACTCAAGCAGAGAAAGTCAATTATCATATGGTTTCACTTATTTGTGGAACATAAGGAATAGCATGGAGGACATTAGGAGAAGGAAGGGAAAAATGAAGGGGGAGAAATAGGAGGAGGAGACAAACCATGAGAGACTATGGACTCTGAGAAACAAACTAAGGGTTTTAGAGGGGAGAGTGGTGAGGGGATGGGTTAGCCTGGTGATGGGTATTAAGGAGGGCAGGTATTGCATGGAGCACTGGATGTTATATGAAAAGAATGCATCACGGAACACTGCAACAAAAACTAATGATGTACTGTATGGTGACTAACATAACAGAATAAAAAAAACTGATTCTAAGCAATTTGATTCATGTTTAATGTATATGTTCTTTGCACTTACACTAAAGAACAATCTGCAATTTGCAAGTTTTTTCTTAAATGTAAATGTCAACAATACCCTTGTTTCTTATTTAGTTCAAGAACTTCAGCAGCACAATGAGAACAGTGAACCACATTTTGAAGCTACCTGTCCCTGCAGGTAAATGTCCCTCCTTATTTCCTTGCTGATTTCCAACTCTGAAAGGTGTCATCTATACTCCATTATGATCATTTTCTTTTAACTAAATCTAGACTTTTTCCTACTTACACTCCTTTCAAAACCAGCACCTTCCTTTCTTTCTTGTGTCCCAAAGTCCTGTAGCAGTTTTCTCTCATCACCACTGGAATGGCTGCTGATTAATCAATGAATGCACAGTTTCTTCTAAAAATAAATGAGCCCACTTGACCAAAGTTTCCATCGTAACTCATAAGAACCATGCTTATGCCTTTTCCAGGGCCCAGGACTGTGGATTTATTATAGAGACCTAATGAGTAAGTACATAGTTGATAAACATTTCTAATATATTTGTTACAGAGTATATGGTTCAGTCAACCATCATTTATTTTTATTCCCAGTCTCAATAACAAATTGTATCTTACTAGTTGTTATCTTAGTGAAGGTAAATTCCAAGATCATGAGTTTTAAGAGTGTAACAAGTACGTTTTACTCCCATCAAACATTTAACTTGCGCCCTCTCTAAATATTTCCCAACTACTTGACTAACTCCCACCTATTCCAAACTTTCCAAAAATGTCTTTCTTTCTATTTCTGTAAAACCACCCCTGTCCCCCTCAGGGCATGACCAAAGCTCCCTTGGTAAAAAAAGAGCACTGTAATTGAAGCCCCAAGATCAGGATCCGATGCTTTGTTCTCAATTTTGTAGCCACATAATATTAAGTAAGCAACTTATTTTTCTAAGTTTTCCTGAATCTGAGATTTGGCAAATAAGAAAAGTAGATGAGATCATCTATAAGGTCCCTTATGGTTCTTATATTTCATAATCTTATTATAAGTCGTTCCAAACTACCAGGACCCTTAGGTTCTGTGTAGTTAACTTTATTTCATGCTTTTATTTTTGTTGTTTTCCATATTTTTCTGTGTGTTTTTCTATAACCACTTTGATAAACAGGAGCCCCTTCATCTATTCTTTGCAATGCTATATAATCTTTAGTAATTAAAAATTAGTCAAGCTAACTCATGACCTCCTTCATACTAGAAATTTTGATGTGAATTTTGTACATTTAAACTTAAGCTACAGAAATGTCATAAAATTCAGTTTTCCTGTAATATATGGTATTCTATTTACTTTGGAATTTTATTGATGGTTTGAAATTTACCTAAACCAGTGGCTTAGAGCACCATCTAAAACAACAACAAAAAAATTAAAGATGGTAATATATTTGTGCTGGCCTCCAATTAATTCCGTGTGCCTTATAATGCAATCTAGTATGAGACATATGATTGATGGATATTCCTGTCAAACAACTGTGCAGAGAGAAGTGTGTGTGATCTCAGTCCAGTTCAGAGCAGAGTGTCCACCTGGCAAACCCTCAGCTCAGTGGAAATGATCATCCTCTGTGTTATCAGTCTCATCCAAGAAGTTCAAAACTAAATGGACCCATGGACCATACTAGGACTCTAACCTTCAAAGGGGCTCCTGTGGATCAAAGATAGGCCTTACTCACCTGATCCTATCAGTTCACGAAGGGTGATCTTTTTAAGAAGACCCTTGAGTCAACTTTAAAAGAGAGCTCTAAAATGGAATTTAATAAAACACAGAACCAGGAAAATTGAAAATAGGAAAAACTTAAGATGGTCTAACATTGCAGGGCTTGACGGCATTATTCTTTTGCTGCTATATTAAGCAATCTAGTCAAAATGACCCAGTAAAGAGAAAAACAACAACAACAAAGGAAGGAATATTTTTAAGGAATGCTTTACTTTACTTTAGAAAATATCTTAACGTATTTATTAGATCAAAACACCATAACAAAATATAAGTTGTGTTCTCACGGGATGTATATTTTATATAATTTATAGGTACTTGATACATGCTGAGTGATAACGAGGGTAATAGTGATTATTTGATCGTGAATATGAAAACAGAACACTTTAAAAGGAAGTTTCTCTCTTGAGTTTAGGAGGTCATCTTTACTTATCATCAGTTTTAAAATTCTTAGTACTGACAGTAAGAAATGTATGTTAACTTGTAATACAAGAATAATACTAACCAACCATGTTTTTAGAATCACGATATTAAGAAAAATATTGTTTGAGGGCTTCCATTATTCCTCAAAATTCAGATGATTAACACCAAAGCTAATTTAATATCATGCTATTTCTAACCTGAATTTTATATGAACTATATGATTTATTCTATGACATATCCTATCCTTTGAAACAAATTTTGAAACAATCACTTAAGTAGGATTCTTTGGGCCTTCTTCAAAAATTTTGGTGTATGCTTTCTAGCTTGTTTTTGTTTTTTAATTTAACATTATGTGCCATAATTAAAAATAAATAAGTCTTCTAGATATTAGTTTGGTAACCAACGGCAGAGTTTTTCAGGAGTATTTCAGATTTTCTTTTTATTTTTTCCCTTCTTTTGTTTGATCTTTCTTTTCTTTTCTTTTCCTTTCTTTCTCTTACTTTCAACTTCATGATAAATTCTGGATTATGTCTCACTGAAGTTTCAACACTAGATTTAATGAAGAGGCTGAACTTTTAACCTCTGAGACCAACACACTTTAAAACTATCACCAATATCCATTGTACTTTTTTTCAGTGGTTCTGCTCCAGATATAGTAAGAATAAGCCTTACAGTATACGGAACCTTATTTACCTAAGCTCTTTGTAACAGCAAATGGAGGGGTTTTAATTCTTTTGCTGGTCTTTCTCAAAATTCTTGAAAAGAAAAAAAAAAAAACTGGAGCCTCTAGCCCTCTGTACTCCCCAATCCTGCTCCTCTATTGGTAGTTGGTCTGCAAATAAAGAGGTCCTGGGTTGTCAGCTTTCAATAAAAAGTCACTTATTTGTAACAAGGCTTCAAATCTCTCAACAGAAAGGATCGTTTTTACCAGGTCATCTTATAGCTTCCAAAATCATCCCATCTATTCAGCCTACATTCTGCCTGCAAGGAACACGAAACAGCATTTCCTAGATTTCCAGAGCCAAATAGTTGGGATGCTGTTGAAAGGAAAGAACATATTTTAAAATGTAGAATTCATGCTTACCTTTTCCTCTTTGTGCCATTAAACACTTATAAATGTCACTCCAAGCTATGTCTGTCTGTGGGGAGCCCAAAACCGGGCAGTTCCCTTATTTGTTGGAGGAATAATCTGATGAGCAGTGAACGCTAGAGGGGGAGCTTACCCGTTCAGGAGAGAGAAAGCTTCAGACCCTTTGGGAGAGGATCTAAGAGATACTAGAGCTACTGACTTAAACAAGTCAGCAAAGATTTGGTCAGCCATGGTTCAAAAGTCAAAAGGTCAAGAATGGTGGGTAGCCAATTTATTGTCATTTTCCAAAAAGGCAGGGAATCATAAGTGGAATTGAGACGTTTAGCTGCTCCACATGCTATGATATGGAATATTTTTAAAACCTCTCCGGAGGCAGTTTTAACATGAGGAGTAGGATTACAGAGGCTTTTTCCCCCTTTACCATGACTGTCTGTCATTTAAATGTCTAAGGAATGATGGGATGAATTATCATAAAATTTTGACAAATTTGATAGCTCAAGCAAAAGAGGGAAATAGGCATTCTGATTATTAGGCTCTAATAAGACATGACATTTAAAATGAGTTTACACGGTAGTTAGACCTTTGTTTTTTTTTTCCCATTGATTTAAAAACATTGAGATTCTTTTCTTTGGAAAGAAAAGGACTTATTTCAGTTTTGCTTCTTTGTACTTTAATAAGTCCTATCTTCATATATTATTATCCCTTGTAATCATATCTAATTGCTTTCCACAATTTGCCTGAAACTGAGAAAACTTAAAGTGTATCTTAAAAAAAAAACGTAGTTAAGGAGAAATATTTAGAATTTTAGTAGGAAATAAATGTGTAAGCAAACATTTCATTTGTTATTAGCTTATTTTTTTCTGTTTCATCTTAAACACTTTAGATAAGGCTTAATGATTTAAAGAATAAATTGTGTTTTACAAAAAGAAAACACTAAGAAGAAATTAACCAAAGTACTGAAAAACAAAAATGATTTTTTCTGATACCAATTTGTACTACTTTACCATCCAAATATCAAGTTCTCTTTGTAATAAACTATCTCATCTCAAACAACATGATATGTAAATAAACAAACATATGAAGATGATTGCTGAAGAACTATTAGGATGATTTACTGCATCGTGCTGCTTTTTTAAAAAGTGGGGGGATGTTTCAATCACAATTAGTCTGACCTCTGGAAACATCTTGAACTTTTAGTTTAAGACTAAACCAGTTTGGGACATTTTTAAACTATATATCTATTAATGCTATTAGAAAACTGTCATTTCTTTATAAAAATACAAAGAAACATAAAGCACTTTTTAAAACATTTAGTAGAAATGAGCTTCATTTGTCAGACTTCCACAACTAAAGGGGAACTTAAAAGAAGTACTTGATCTTAGTAAGTAACCTCTGTGTGGATGATGTAGTAACTGATCAACCCTGACTTTTCCAAAATGATTTCACCTATACAAACAGAAGCAATACTTAAACATTTTTTTATTTATGTAATTAAATAATAAAGCAGAGGGAGCTTGAATTAAATATATTAACTCTAAGTTTCCACGTTGCCTGTGATGGAAACCAACTATTGGGCTACTCAGGAAAATCTATCTTAAGGTTGTTGGTCTTCAAATGCATCTTCTATGCTCTACCTGCGGGTAACAGTGCAAACTGTGTAAATGCAGTGGACACACTCGTCTGGAGCTCAGACTATGCAGCTTTAGGGTTATGCAATTTGGAGGGGAATATGAGCTGCTCAAGTAAATGTAGCTTCCCCCTTGTACTGTCAGAACAAGAGCCATTTCGCTCCCTCAAGAGAAATGTGTTGCTTACCACTTGTGGTCCCATCACAGAAAAAAAATGTCATGTGTTAGAAAATGCTAAGCCGCCTGTCCATATTAATTAAACTTTACCAAAACATTCCAAATCATGAAATCAGGTCAAAAATTGAAAAGCAAAGAGAAAGGCAACTGGGCTTATGAGTAAACATAAAACACTTGGAAATTATAGTCAACCCTTGAACAACACATGTTTGAACTGTGCAGGTGCACTTATAAGTGGATTTTTTCTCAATAAGCAAATGTATTTTCTTTTTTTTTTTTTGCAAATGTATTTCTATTCCTGTGATTTTCTTAACATTTTCTTTCATCTAGCTTACTTTATTGTAAGAATATAGAATGCATATAATGTACAAAATGTGTGTTAACCAACTGCATATGTTATCGGTAAGCCTTCCAGTCAACAGTAGACTATTAGTAGTCAAGTTTTAGGGAGTCAGAAGGTGTAGGTGGATTTTTGACTACATGTGGGGTTGGTGCCCCACCTCCTGTGCTTTCTCAGGGTCAACTGTATATCCAACATGAAGCAGACTAGTCTCAAGTCTCTTGACATGTTTGGTACTTGATCTTTCCCACCAAATGTATTGTATTTATTTATTTATATTTCTTTTTTTTTTAATTTTTTTTTAAATTTATTTATTCATGAAAGTCAGAGAGAGAGAGAGGCAGAGGCAGAGGGAGAGAAGCAGGCTCCCCGCCTAGCAGGGAGCCCGATGCGGGACTCGATCCCAGGACCCTGGGATCATGACCTGAGCCGAAGGCAGACGCTTAACCGTCTGAGCCACCCAGGCGCCCCTATTTATTTATATTTCAATTGAGTTATTTAACCCTTAGAATTTTTTCTCTTAATTTTTAAAGTTAAATTGACCTGAATTTAGATATTTTCTTTACTTCTAACTTTATACTTTTTAAGATAACTAGATTTTTATTCCTGTTTCATTTCTTCCATGTCCATTTTATTTTAAGAATTTGAAAATAATTAGAATAAAAAGGAAGAAATCTGGGATACTTATTTTTTATAAGTTTCATTTATTTATTATATATTAAATATGTTCCTATCATAAGCTTTATTGTGTCACAGTTGCAGATAGGAAAATATTACAATCAATTCATTAGTTAAGTGTATTTAACTAATACATTTAATTAATTAAGCTAATTTATCCATCCTTAAACATCATTCAGACACATAAAATAAGATTCAGACCCAGAAGTATGAGAGGGAGAAGATAAAATATGCTGCCTGATCTTAAAAATGGTTTAATAGTGGGCGCCTGGGTGGCTCAGTTGGTTAAGCGACTGCCTTCAGCTCAGGTCATGATCCTGGAGTCCCGGGATCGAGTCCCACATCGGGCTCCCTGCTCAGCAGGGGGTCTGCTTCTCCCTCTGACCCTCTTCCCTCTCTTGCTATCTGTCTCTCATTCTCTTTCTCTCAAATAAATAAATAAAATCTTAAAAAAATGGTTTAATAGAAAATTAATAGCTAAGTGAGTGTACATTCACTTAGCAATAAACTTACATAAACTATGTTTTTTTCTTTACGTAGAACTATGCATTAATGCAAATGTCTCTGTTAATGACTACCAATACAGACTGAGAATCTGTGTCAACATTCTTCTTTCAGAGATTTTGGAATTCGTTCAGAACATTTCATGAAAAAGGTCTACTCTTTGTTCTGTGACCTACTGATGATGTATTTTACTTTGAAACATAACCAGGACCAGAGATAGAGACAGAGACAGAGAGAAAAAGTGAGAGAGAGGTGAGACTATGCTTATAAAGGAGAAAAATAACAAGAATAGATGGCTAAACATTTAAAATCAAATAATGAATTTGTTTGTAAATTGCTTCATGTAACTGAAGCCAGATCACTACATAGAATTGTGTTAGGAAATGTGGGTAACAAGATGGAAATCTATATGTCTTTAATATCAACTTGTTCTCATAGAGATTGTTATTTCATTAAGTAAATAAAAAAAACACTGAACCCTCCTAGGGACCAGATACTACATTTATATCTGGCTTATCATTGTGAATAAGAAAAGGAAGGTGAAGAATATTATGAAACTTACAGTACAGCAGGAGTTCAGATAAATAAATGGACAAGTATCACAAGGTAAGTGTAGGTTACTACTGGCTCACATAGAAGGAACACCTAACCCAGACTCCAAAAATCAGGGAAGGCTTTCAGGCGGCGTGGCAAAACAGGCCTGAATGACGGAAAGAATTAAATTACTATAGAAGAGAAAAGGGAAGGATTAAAAAAGAGAATGTTTGGGGAAATGAGCGGGAGCATGCACTGGAAGAAAGGTGTGAGTGATAGGTCAGCAAGGACCATGATAGAGAGTTGTTAGTAACGTTAGGAGTTCAGCTTTATCTTCAAGTAGCAGAGGCCTTTCAAAGAGTTGTAAGCAGGGGAATGATAAAAAATTTGCATTTTAGAAAGCTGATCCTCACCATGTGAAGAATGGATTGAAAAGTGACAAAACTGGAGGCAAACAGTTCATGTCGGAGAATGTGGTCTGAACTAAATCAGTGACAGGCTATGGGAGAAGCAGCTCTGTCTGACAGCTATTTAGAAGGTTGAGTGGACAGAGATTAGTCTTGGACTGGATGTGGTAGAAAAGGAGTAGTTAAGGATATAAACAATATTATAATATTTTACCAAGTAATAATCATACCAGATTATTGCATGCAACATTTAAAGTATGTTTATGTGCCACCTGACAACAACCCCAAATATACTGAAATTTTACCATAAAGAAGCACGTGGCATAAATAAGTTTATCCATCTATATACTCTCTAAAATCTTAAACACCATGATATTTTTCTCATTTTAGTGAGAGCATGATTTTTTTTAAATTTTATTTTATTATGTTATGTTAATCACCATACATTACATCGTTAGTTTTTGGTGTAGTGATCCACGATCCATTGTTTTCGTATAACACCCAGTGCTCCATGCAGAACGTGCCCTCTTTAATACCCATCACCAGGCTAACCCATCCCCCCACCCTCCTCCCCTCTAGAACCCTCAGTTTGTTTCTCAGAGTCCATAGTCTCTCAGAGTCCATAGTCTCATAGTCCAATCGAGCATGATTCTTTTGTAACAAATTTAGTTTTACTAATTCTTTCCAAGTTAAAAGAAAATTACATATATTTTACAGAAAACTACATAAAAGTCCAAAAATAATATGTAGAATTATAAATATTTGCCAACCAGTGAACTGCAGAGAGTATACTTAATAACTTATAATCTTTTTTAATTTTTAATATAAATGGCAATTGGAACAAAAAAACCCTTTAGTAAGAAATATTAAAATATTCACAAACTTGTGTTTGTATAATTATTCATTTAAGTATATATAGAAATGTTTGCATTAACCTTTTACTGTAGTTCTATTTATTTACTCATTCAATAAGCTATTTTATGATATACATGCAAACATTTATGCAAATTATGCAATATAAAAGCCAAAGGGATTATGTGGTTTACAAGAATCCTTCATTTCAGGTTTATTATTTTTAAACATTGTTGCAGAGAAGGATCGAGAGAGAGAGAGAGAGAGTGCGCAATTTAGTTTAAACCAAAGAATTCACTTGCATCCTGAAAAACAGACCCAGGGAGTAAGTGAAAAAATCTCGGCAATAGTCAAAGGAGACATTTACCTAGAATATTTGATCCCAGAATTTACAATTTTGACAGCAGTCCATCCCTGGCTCCTTTATGAGGCAGAATCATTTGATCTGGCAGTTTCTTTGGGTTCATAATAAACATCCCCAGGGATTAAGGAAAAAAGGTAGAATGAGGTTAGAACATAAGTTAGGATATGGACTATGGAATTCTGTTAGTTCCCCACTCTTTTTTTTGATGTCCAATGCCCACTTTCATAATGAAGATGATAATTCCAGTGCCCAAAAGTCAGAGAAAACGTAGTATCCCTTTAACTACTCATATCACTCTGGTCCTTCCAGGAGTCGGGCTGAATATTAATAATAAAAAAAAAGTGCAGCATGTATTTGCCACTTGTTAACATTTCCTTAGGATTTTCAAACAAGATTACATCTAAAATTTTAATTGCCAAGGAATCTATAAAATGCGAGCCAAGTATCTTTAGAGTGCTGTTGGAAACAAAGCTGACTCAAGACTACTAAGTATGTGAAAAATGAGAAGTAAAATTTTCATTATGGTAAAATGATCCTTCTAAGATTTATTAATAAGGCTTCAACATCAGAAGGATGTACAGAAAGTTTCCTGTGGGCAGGAAGTTTCCTGTGGGTAGGACACCGTACGTCATGGTTTCCCAGTACAATCCATAATATATCTGCTCTCTTGGCCTTATTAATAATAGTGCTCTTTCATTCTAAAAGCATCTAACTTTGGGTAATAAAATACATGAGTACCTTACTAACAGAACTTTAACACCATAGATGCTTGGGCAACATTGGTATATAGTGCTCATATATTGCTCTAAGAAGGATCTCATATATCAGACATGATGACAAAGGGACATGAGGTTCAAGATTAAACACTGATACCATAAGTTTTGATATTTCACTGTTTCCAAGAAATGACATTAATAAGGATAAGAAAATCACAAAACAATGAGAACTTATATCAAATTTATGTAAATAAAACACTGGGCATGAATGCTTCTTAGTTACTTGTATGATTGCATTATTTTTTTTTAAGATTTTATTTATTTATTTGACAGAGAGAGACACAGCGAGAGAGGGAACACAAGCAGAGGGAGTGGGAGAGGGAGAAGCAGGCTTCCCGTGGAGCAGGGAGCCCGATGTGGGGCTCGATCCCAGGACCTGGGACCATGACCTGAGCCAAAGGCAGACGCTTAACGACTGAGCCACCCAGGAGCCCCGATTGCATTATTTTTTCACATGTATAAGAAAGTTCTACAACTGAGTTCCAAAAGCGCCTCTGACTCAGGTGTCTTTGAAAGGTGATTGTCAGGGATTTCTAGTATTTCTTATGAAGCATGAGGATAATTTTTGCTCATCAGTGAATGACATTACCTTTTGTCATCCAGCACAAAATTTTAAACTTCAGAATATCACTAAGTACTAGTAATTCATTAGGAAATACTACTTACATTATTTTTTGCTCATCCAAATGAACTCAGTCAGTTAAGTGGTGCCAGTTAGGAAATAAGTTTTATGAAATTTGAAAATCTTAGGTGAAATTGATAAACAATTGATTTAAAAAAAAGAAGAAGAATTGAAAGTGCCCAGCTAAAGACCCAGTGGTATCAGTGGCTCGCAACGTGTTAAATGTGTTTATTTGTACTTTCAAAGTTCAGATTTCCTCATACATTTTCATACTGATGGAGATAAAATGCTAAAGTCTTAAATCCCTCTATGCCATGCTGAGTTGCTAAGGGCTGTTGAGTTTTTGTTATTTCTCCTCTCGAGTTAGCTCTGATTACGCCTGCTGAGTGAAAAATTTGTATTTGCCGACAGAAATAGGAACCACCCCACGTGCACTTGCACTCAGCAAATGTTCCAATACATCACAAAGATTTGCTCAACCCACCTTCAGAGGCCAAATCGAGCATGTTATTTTCTGTTTAGATCTGATTCTGGAGCCTATCAGTCAGGAGTGTTTTCCAATCTCTGATTAAAGGAAGGCCTACAAAGCTGGAAGTGTTCACACACAGTCTCATTAGAGTGCTGGATAGAGTGACCCAGGCCTTCTAGCACAAAGCTCTGAGTGAACTTCAAATATGAGAGTGCATCAATCAAATCCAAGCAAGGCTTTTATGTCATTTTTCTACTTTGCCTTTAAAGTCCTATAGGAATGCCCTTTCCAGCTGTACAGCCGAAAAGCATTCAATAGAAACAAAAAAGCAAAGACCCCCCAACCCCCTGCCCCTTCCAAATGGGTATGGTTTTGCCTCCCCCACCAAGCATTAGAGAGTCTTCTGTGCGTTTTAAATTATTTAGCATGTTCAACAATGCAACGCAGAATATATTCGCATCACTCAATGGCTCTGTATTAATTATTACTGCCCATGCGAAAGAGAAACCAATAAGGTCAAAGGCAATGAGATTGCATATTGTATGTTTTATAATAGAGGTAGCAGAGAGATTGGGGGAAAAATAAAGCAATGCTCATAGAGGCTTTTCATGCCCTGCCCCCAACCTTAACCCAAAACTTCACTTCTTGCATTTGATGTGTTGGCTTATAACATTAAGAAAACAAAAAAAGCAAAAAAATAAAATCATAAAGGACTATCAAGAATCTCTGCAGAAAAAGATAAGGCGTAAGCCAGAGAAAGAGGAGTCAGGCATTTAGTTAATGTTTGTTCTACACACTGCTTAGGGCACTAGAGTCATTTTCAAAAATACATCCTTAAAAGATAAACATAAAGCAAAACAATATAAATTTGTCCACTAATATCATTAGAGGAAAATGCATGGGTGCACTTAGCAGTGATTATTAAATTTAGGTGCTTTTGCTTTGAACGTCAGTCCAAAAAACATTATAACACAAGCAACATTCGTATGAATTAAATAAAACGAGCTTTTGAAGCCTGAAAAACAAAATAATTTAAAAGGAGAAAATAAATCTCTCCTCCAGTGTAGATAAAGTTTCCTGAATTTTACACCTACCTTCAAACAAGTGAATGGTTCAACTACTCAAGATATTCTATATTGATTCAATTACGTAGAGCAATACACTGAAAATACAGTGTACATCGCAATATTGGGCAGATATATTGCTTATTCAAGGGAATTCCCTGTATGTGTACATTTGTTTCCATCTCCAAACTTTACTGAATGCGAAGCAAATACTACCCACAAATAGCACTTCACCCACTCAAATATATTGCAGTATGTAAAAGAGTGTTTGAATTTAGAGTAATATATATTTTTTTTAAATTTAGCATGTGTTTCTTTACAGGGCTTCAGATGTTTGGAAGAATTATGCAGATTTTATAAATGAGTACTAGAGCATTATGCTACTTGATAGTGTCCCATCTGTGCTTCCCCTGTAGTGTTTGACGGGGCATCTGTGTAAATTGCTTTTTTTTTTTTTTTAGTTAATTAGTTTATTGCATAAAACTTAATGCACTACCTGATAAAAACTTCTGTTTATTTCAGCACTTTTCCCCTCCGGATCTGATGTTCATCTTGAGTTCTCATCAAGCCCAACTTCTTCCTTTGTAGATTTCTAAACTGAAATAATGAAATAATGCTTTTTCCCTCTTGATCACGTAAGGTGTAATACACTATGCTCTTGTGACGACAAATATTAAGAGTGTAAGTAGTAATTAATTTGGTGAGCCCAATATTTCATATATTTTAACATAGCTTCTCAACTAAAATATCTTATAAAGTTTTTTAAGAGCTATCTTAAGATTTGGGTTGTTTTGTTTCTTTACACCAACTTCTTAGGGAAAAAATAGACGCAGTCATGAAGTGTGTACAACCAACCTTTCTCTCCTCCCCAGGGCATGCTTGTCTCTATTTAAGTTAAGCTATGTCAAGATAGGATCAAAAATCTTGATGAAATGAAATAAACTGCAAAAAATAACAAAACAAATTATGAAATCAGTTTGTCTTTCTCCCATACCTTGTAACAGAAAAATAATAGAAATCCCAAATGATAAACTAAAATTTTCACTTTCATCTCAATATCCATCCTCTGGAGAAGCAACACAAACTAAAGGACATAGAGATCAGGACAGAGAAGCGAAATCCTGCAAACATTTTATAGTAATATAGATCATTGATTAAAGGCATTGGTTTTGAATCCAACTTATGTGAGCTGTGGAACCTTGGGAATTTTCTCTACAACTTTATAACCCAGTTTCCTTACGTTCAAAATGATCTCATGATGGTATTTACCACACAGAACTGCTGTGGGTATTAAATAAGTTTATACTTGTTGATGCATAAGGAAATGTCTGACATGTAATAATTGCTCAAAAATATTAGCTATTACCATGCTAATTTTAATGAGAACAATTATTTTGCTAGAAAAATCAGCTCACATTAGTTCACTCAATGTATCTGAAAACAGTAACTATTACTTTTTCAAAACTTAAAGTATACATTTAAGGTAAAATATTTAAGAAGGCTATCTTAGATAGGATGTAAGTTTATTCCCTTTTAGAATAACCAGGATAATACTATAAGAATACATTTTATTTTATGAATCTTTCAAATTGAAGACTTAGCAAACAGTCTGCCAGCTAGGAATTATATAACTTTAGGTTATATCTTCTGACATTATGGTCATCATACAGGTGAGTGCTGTAAGTTTTTTGTTTTTTTTTTTTTAAGATTTTATTTATTTATTTTAGAGAGAGAGAGCAGGGAGAGGGACAAAGGGAGAGGGAGAAAGAGAATCTCAAGTAGACTCCACGCTGTGCATGGAGCCTGACGTGGGACTCAGTCTCATGACCCTGAGATCATGATCTGAGCAGAAATCAAGAGTAGGATGCTTAACTGACTGAGCCATCCAGGCGCCCCCATCCATGTTTTAAATAGCATACTAGATAAATATTTTTTGTATTTATAAACCTTATAAATTATTTGTCCATAGATATTAACCATTTATTTAGTGGGCACCAATATTGTAATTGATGTATAATATGATATACTAATAATGTTTGTGCTCCATTATGCTCTCTGTCAAATAGATTTTTTTAAAAATTAAGAATATAGATTTAAGTTTGATTTGAATTTATGTTATCTCAAAATGTGGAAAACCTTTTAATGATGCGCAGTCTTGTTCATCTAAAAAAACTCAATGCAAATGAACAAGCTAGAAAGTGGAATTTGTAACAACACTTCAATATGTGAAAATCGAAATCAAAATGTCAACTGCTCTGACTTGGAGCAAATTGAATTATAAACTAAACCCTCACACTATATAAATGTATAAGAACTCACTAAGCTCTAAAAGTGTTCTTATATTCACATATAGTATCTATTCCATCCAAAAGTATAAAAAGTTTAAAAGTTACTCTATAGGATATAAATACCTTTATGCATTTTGCCTCAAGGTTTAAGATATAAAGAGTTCTAGCAGTTGCTTAAAACTCAGGGGGAACAAAAAGAAGTATCAATTACAAAAAGAAATATCTATTTGATGCCAGTAATAAAAATTATTGGAGAAAGAATATTTTGTAGTATAGTTTGCTTTTACCACGTGGAAGGTGATCTTAAAATTTTAGTTGAGAGGCTGTAATACTTTGCAATGATTTTTCACATTAACTGCACCAGTTACGTCAAAATGTGGTTTCTAGATTTCCTCCTCTCAGTATGTCTAGTTTACAAAGACCAGAAAATGAAGATCACACATACACATGCACATGTACACAAACCATTTGGAAATGTTAAAATCAAATAAGTGTTCCCAAAATTCTGATGCCTAGTTTGGGAAATTTAAGTCATAAGAAATATTTTATGGGAATCAAATCTGTATGTGACTTCCCAGGCCTTGATAATTCTTTTTTTCTTATTCAAGCATTCAACAAATATTTATTGAGCATCTATAATGTCACAGGCATAATTCGAAACACTAGATATATAGTTTCACATATATGCTCATGGATCCCATGTGACAACACAAATCAAACATCTGATATCCGATTATTCATTTACAAAAGCAAATGTTTTCTCACTCTTCATGCATTTTTATCTGAATGTCCTTAGTATGGGGTATCAACTGAGTTTATGTAGACATAATACCTGATGGGTTTCTGAAATAAAAATTAAGCCCAAAAAAGTATAAGACAGTTGCACTCTTCAAAAATCTTCTAATATCATTCACTGGGTAGATCAAAAATTCACCTAACACTTAATTTGGAGAGTCAGTCCCCGTGTCTACCGTAGCATCCTCAGACTACAGCAAAGTGCAGGGAAAAGTAATGTGACACACACTTCTATCCAATTTAGCTCAGCAAAATTTTTTCCCAGTTTTATTGAGATATAATTGATATACATTACTATATGAATTTCAGGTGTATAGCATAAACATTTGACTTATATACACTGTGAAATGATTAACACAGTAAGTTAACATCCATCATCTCATATAGATACAAGAAATGGGGGGAAGAAAGAAAAGTGTTCTCCTTGTAATGAAAACTCCCAGGATTTACTCTCTTACCAACGTTCATGTATATCATACAGCAGTGGTAACTATAGGCATCATGTTGCTCATTCCATCCTGAGTACTAATTTATTTTATTATAAGTGGAAATTTGTACCTTTTGACGACTTTCTTCCACTTCCTCCTCCCTCCACTCCCTGCTTCTGGTAGTCGTCAATGTGATCTCTTTTTCTATGAGGTGTATGTTTGTTTGTTTTAGATTCCACATATAAATGGATAATTCTTACTGGTATGTGAGACTGAGAATTATTCAGTTTTCCCATGACATAATAAAAACGATTATTAACCACATACCTTTGCTTGGTATTTCATGCTGTGCTATAAGATCTAGTTAAAGCTATATAGATTCCACTTTTACAGTATAAGCATTGTATAAAAACTATTTTGGAAAGGTTGAACCAGCTTGATTTTTCTGAGCTTTGTTCTATCTACTTGGCAAGATGTTCAAGCTTCTTGGTAAATATGTTCAAGTTAATATCCTCTGCTCTGAGAGCACAGTAAGTCATAATTACAAATATTAGATCATCTCCATGTACTGGCCAAGCTGATTAACCTGACTCCCTCTCTTCGATAAAATCCCACCATCATGTAATGTTTAGTTTTCCTAACATTTTGAAAGATGGCATAACTTTTCTAAATTAATACTCCTAATTTTATATTTATGAAAACACAGAATTCTGTGTCTACCTCTAGTATTATCATGACTTCTTTTATCCGAGGGAAAAAAACAAAAGAAACCAGTTATTCAAAAACAGAAACTCTTATAAAGTAATTGGAACCGGCCAAATCAAAAGTAAAATATACACACTGACAGTTCTGACAAAGCAAAAAGTATCCAGCCAAATTTAAAGAATTTCCTAAATTTGCTAATCATTATTTTTTAGACCAAGTTTCCACCCATCAACCCCCCCCATTATATCAGGTTGAAGTGTCTAAAAGAAGATAGACCCCAAAGAGCAGTTTAAAATGCTTTAAATTTTTTTTAATGTGATACTGTTCTTTTTAAGGGTTCTTTCATAGGTGATCAGTCAGAGATACTGACTTTTGTGAGTTAACACAAAAGTGAAATAGCACTTTTAAGTGCTGTCTCTCTTTGGAGATTTAATGTGCTTTGTAATATCTCTGAGATCAGTCAGGGAGAGACGAGAAAAAAGAAATTTGATTTTGAGTCTGGACCAAAGCTCGGTGACTTGAGAGGCACCTAAACATAATGAAAAGGAAGAAGTTTCAAAGAGAAAGTTGGCAGCTATGACCAGAATCCACAGGGCTAGCAGGACTGACATCAACCAGAGGCAGATTTAGAGGGGTATCCTATGATCTCTCTTGATACCATTGACACTTCAAGACCCAGTTTCATTGGGGAGCAGTCCAGTAAAAGAACATCTCCAAAGGACACAGCATGGTTGCGGTATTGAGAAAGACATGAAAATGCCAGCACCAAGAGCCTAAAGCTGTCCTTTTCTCCTCCAAAGATCACATATATCAGGGGAAAGCAAAAGTCAACATCTGAAACCTGCTTTTTCAAGCTTGACTTGAATGATATAAAGTTGGCTGTATAATAGCTAGATGCTTACCTTTCTGACCTAGGTTCAGTCTAATGGAAGAACAAGTTATTAGCTGATTCCTGGTAGTCTTCACTTACCTCCTGGTGAATAACTTTCTACTCTAGCTTTTTTTTTTTTTTAATTAAAATATCTGTCAGCTAAATTTGTGTCAAATACTGAAAAATCAGCACAGAATGCCCCCATCACTTTGTCACTTCCAATATTTTCAAAGACATGTATTTCTGCTAATAGTTGTAAAGGTTGAAATTGATGCCCAAGTAGCTATGTATGGAATATTAATTCTAAATTTGATGAAAAACAGTATCTAAACAATAACAATAATGATCAGTAAATTAAATAAATCATATAGGTATTTTAAGCTAGAATGTGTGTGTTGACAAATGGGGTGGATGCTTGAGTCCCATAGACCTCCAGTTCACTTATAAAGGGCAAGAAAAAAAAAATCTAGAACAAGTATGTTAACCATGTGGGGACTTTAAAAATTATGAATAAAATGGATGCAACATGAGGATGTCTGTTCTAAAATGGCATCTCTCTCCAATAAATTACATTTGAAATATGGCTACAAAAAGTTTTACAAATTTGCTTATATAAGAATTATGTTCAAACTGAATAAAAGAATTGAGTTATTTGCCAAAATAACTATGGTAAAAATATCACTTTTAGTCTAGATGCTCAGACAATTGAAGGAAAGAGCTAATAATTACCACTTCAATTTTTTAATGCTTAACTTCATTATAAAACACAGAATTCAAGGTCTACTTCCAGTATTATCATTACCTCCAGTGTATAATTTTAGAAATATTTCATGACACAAAAATATCTGATTAATTCGGTAAAAAGAATTAGGTGAACTTAGTGAAAAAATAGTCTGATGTCTTTTTTTCATAGAACATTAATTGAAACTATGTTTTAAAAGACTGTTACATTTTGGGAATACTTTCAATGTTCTTTAACTGGAGCACAATTTTAAGAAACAAACTTCTCATACAATAAAATCATTATTACACATTTACTGTTAGCTAAGTATCTATTTTATGGAAGCAATTCTTAAGGAATTCTTAAGGAATCTGTATTTTCTGAGGTGCAAAATTTCTTTTTTTAATTATTAAATGAAGTGAAATCAGAATATGTGATTTTAGTCTCAGCCATAAACTGAATTTACAAGGTTTCATTACCTATTATCAAAGTTCAGACAAGATTATCTACTGGCATCATTACTTATTACCAAAATTCAGACAAGATTATCTAATGGCATCCGAAATGCTAGCAAATTATATATGATCATACCAAAAAGTGTAAGAAATTAATCTAATGGAAAGATATTTATGTGTATGTAGTCTTTGGTTATTTATAAATGAGGGTTAAATATCAATGATACAGTTAATGAGCTAAAATTATGGATGTGTTTTTTTTTTTTTTGCCTACTTTATCACCTAGTGTCCCAAACCTGCCTATCTCTAAGCATTTGTCTTTCCTCTTCAACTCTAAAGAATTATTTTATTCTCCATTGGAATACCTAGACTGAAGGTAATCCTTGGCTGTATTTTGAAAAGAAAGTTATCCTGCTGCTCTTTATAGAACCACCACACACAGGAAACACATACCCTAGAGAGAAGTCTCATTTTGTGCATAATTATTATCAGCCAACTAAAATTCTATTGAAAAGAAAATACATTCTTTTTAGTTTGGGGTATCTTTTCTTGTCCCCTGCTCTAGTCTTTAAATAGCTAGTTATAAATTTAATGTTCTTTGTATCTCGAGAATAGTATCTATATTTTCTTTGAAAAAAATCTATGAAGTCATCCACATGTACTAATAAGTATAAACTAACAAGAGGAAATATAAGGGAGAAATACTATGGCAAACACTGGAAGTAATATATGTCACTATCTTTTCAACTTATTATGTAAGAGCATAGATGTTTTCATAAATGCATCTATATAAATTTTTATGTCAATTATTCCATTCCACAAATATTTATTCAAATCCTACTACATACCAGGTTCTGAGGATCCAGAAATGAACATACAAGATGAAGTTCTTATTCCCAGGGAGTACACAACCTAGTGAGAGGAGAGAGAATATGTTAAGTAGTAATAGATGCTACAGATAAAATGAAGTCAGGGCACAAAAACAACAAAGGACTGAGATGTACCCATGTGTACCCATTTATTTTATGATCCAGCTGATATCAATAGTATGATCTTTCTACTATTTTCACCCCCTCAGCTCAGTAAGTTTTATGTGAAATATAAAGTAGAAGGAAATAACAAAGGAAATTTTAACTAAAAATCTAACTGATGTTCTATCAGTTTTATCAGACTTAAAATGGTCTAAAATACCTAATTACCTAGTGTTACCTAATGTTAAAACATTGAAATCCAATTCAACTAACAGGTAGCAGGCAGAATTACACTAAGTGATTTAAATCACATATGACATAGCCCTTTATTTAAGATTTGTTTAGTCATTTGGATGATTATTATATAAGTAATTGTAGTTTATACTCTACAAAACATGGAATCTAGCCCTTGAATCTCTTCTATCACTACATTGTGGAATGCATCATTACAAGGCAACCCAATTATTAGACTGGTATTTATCCACGTCCTCTCTTTAGTTTAAAAAATAGATGGTTCTTCTGCTTTTAAAAATACCCAGTCAGGAATTTGTTTCTGACTTCCAATCATTTAAATATTATTAATTTTTATCTCACATTTCTATCTTTGAAATGATTTATTGTTTCAAGTTAAACATGATTCTCAAAATATTGCCCTCTGTGATTTCACAAAATAATGGGTTTTTTTTTAAAGATTTTATTTATTTATTCATGAGAGACAGAGAGAGAGAGAGAGAGGCAGAGGGAGAAGCAGGCTCCCAAGGAGCAGGGAGCCCAATGTGGGACTCGATCCCAGGACCCTAGGATCATGACCTGAGCCGAGGGCAGACGCTTAACCATCTGAGCCACCCAGGTGCCCAAATAATGGGTTTTTAAAAGTTTTTCTTTAAATTCCAGTTAGTTAACATAGTATAATATTCAAAATGGATTAAACATCTAACTGTAAGACATGAAACCATAAAAATCCTGGAAAAGAACACAGGCAGTAACCTCTTTGACATTGGCCATAGCAACATCTTACTAGATATGTCTCCTGAGGCAAGGGAAACAAAAGTAAAAATAAACTATTGGGACTTCATCAAAAAATAAAATAAAATTTCTGCACATTGAAGGGAATGATCAAGAAAACTAAAAGGCAATCTATCAAATGGGAGAAGATATTTGCAAATGACATATCTGATAAAGGGTTAGTATCCAAAATACATAAAGAACTTCTACAACTCATCACCCAAAAAAACAAATAATGCAATTTAAAAATGGGCAGAAGACATGAATAGACATTTTTTCCAAAGAAGACATTCACGTGGCCAACAGACACATGAAAAGATGCTCAACATCACTGATCATCAGGGAAATAGAAATCAATACTACAGTGAGCTATCACTTCACACATGTCAAAGTGGCTAAAATCAGCACAAGAGAAAACAGGTGTTAGTGAGAATGTGGAGAAAGGGGAACCCTCCTGCAGGGTTGATGGGAATGCAAACTGGTGCAGCGACTCTGGAAAACAGTATGAAGTTTCCTCAAAAAGTTAAAACTAACATAACATAAAAAAAATAACATATGGAGAAATATGGTAAAATAGAAAAAAAAAGTTAAAAATAATGTTTTTTAAGTAATATATGAAGAGTGATAAAAATTCTAAGAATTTAATTTTTTTAAATTGTTTCCAATATTATCCACCAATAATAATAAACGGAATCACTATCATCAGTTTCTTTCAAATTCATACTTGTTAAGTAGTCTACATAGTTAAATAAAAAGTGAAAAATATGATTTTCATGATAAGTGATTGTCTTTAGAATATACCAATATGTTTTATGAGCTAAGTTAGTAAGCTCCTAACTTCTCATAAAGCTCTTAAAACAATGCAGTGAGGACTGCTGGAAGAATTAAAAATGGCAAGAATAACTACTCCATAAATAAATATGAGGGCCAGCTTTTCTAGATTAATATTGTTAAAGTGGAAAATTTTTCTAAAATCTTTATCTCCCATCCAATAATGGTATTTGTGAGCTCCATATCCTATAAGTCATGGTTGCTATGAAACTTGTTTGAAATTTTAACAGTTATATTTAGTACAGGATCCCATGAATGCAGGGAGAAAATTCCATACATATCTCATCAATCCTCCCTATAATCTTAAACTATTTAAAATACATTTTTTGAAGAGTTTAATTCAGCTCTATATCTTTAGCTGCTTCAGAGGACATTTGAAAAAGCATGGAAGGAGATTTATTTCAACTTGTTACTCAGCAATATTCCTTTTGTGCCATGTAGGAAAGAAATAGATACAATTTCTCAAATGATAGTTCTAAAAATATGAGCTATTGGCCCAATTTAATTCTAATTTTATTGATAGCTTAAACACCAGCTTTTATTATGAGAAAACATGTTTATAATTTTGTTCCAACTGATGTCTTTCTGTGTTTTTCACTGTCCCAGAGGGAAAAAAAGCATAACCCACAACCTTATCTAAAGGAGGATATGAACCAAGGCTCACATAATCAGAAATGGTGCATATATCAACCACATTGAATGTAGGAATTTCTAAACTATGTATTTTTGTTTTCCAAAAATATTTACATTGAATAAAATGAGCCATAGATGGTGACAGATTTTGTGTCACCCTTCAGAGATGTATCATCTACTGCTTGAGGCCAAGAAATGAGTAGTTTCCATAATTAGTAAGCAAAATTGAATAATTGGACTATGGTTTATGAGGGTTTTTTCTCTAAAAATAAAAATCACGTAATCTTTAAGTCCTAGTCAAGTGGGCTTACTTGATTTATTTTAACATAATTCATTTAACATAACTACAAATAAAAATAATCAAGCATAGGTTTTTCTCACTCTTTTACTACAATATCTACACAATAGTTTTCCATTCGCTTAGAGTTTTTCTGAATAAAAATCTACTATTTAATTTCAATATAAATTGAAAGCAAGATTAAGAAAAATAAAAAAAAATGTATGCCCCCTTAGTAAATGAAACACTTGAGAGTCGACATCTGAATTACACCATTGTGAAAAGATAAAACCAATTTGACTTGGGGCGCCTGGGTGGCTCAGTTGGTTAAGCGACTGCCTTCGGCTCAGGTCATGATCTCAGGGTCCTGGGATCGAGCCCCGCATCGGGATCCCTGCTCGGCGGGAAGCCTGCTCCTCCCTCTCCCACTCCCCCTGCTTGTGTTCCCTCTCTCGCTGTCTCTCTCTCTGTCAAATAAATAAATAAAATCTTTAAAAAAAAAAAACAATTTGACTTGTATTTGCCTTTGAGGCAAAGATTTATTTTGAATGAGTACCTCTTACAAATATTGCATTTATTATATCTTTACCCGTTCTATTCTCACATTATGTTCTATAATAGAATGTGCTCTGCTAGGCGAAACTGTAAAGTACTTATAACTTGATGACAAACTGAAAAAGTATTTCAACTCCTTTTTTCAATCATTCACTCATTTAGTCACTCATCAATTCAGTTGATATGAACTGAATGTCTATATCCCGGATGCCAGTGATGTAACCATTAAGAAGATAAAATGTCTGCTATAAAGGAACATGTAGTCTAAATCCATGATGGAAATGGACATTACTGTTTCTTAATTTAAGCCTGAAGGATTTGTTATAATCAAAATTTTTAAATGAAATTTCAACTAATCTTGGGTCCTTTATTATTCAGTAAATTGGCATTGGTTTCTTCTATCTACAGAATGATACTCTGAAGAATTACCTAAACAGATACTGTTTGCTACTTTTTCAATTTTTTGATCAAGGCTCATTATGGAAAATGTTGAGTAGATGAACATTTTTCACCAGGTTCTCTCTAGTTGACTCATCAACTTTTAAGATATTTTTCAATTATTCAGTTTATCCATGAGCTTTAAGAAAGAATTCAAAAGCACTTGTGGTGCCCTTCAGAAATCAGGCACTAAAAAAAATTACAATGTGGATATCCTGTAACGCCTACATTAGTGGATCTTTGGTCTTAAATTTTCAGAGAAACTCCTGGGTTCTGAGTACCTTGAGGCATATAAAATGTATAGAGAACTTCTTACATAGGAATCATTCAATGAATTGTACTATCATTTATATAATATAGACTTGACCTCTAGAAGTTAATTTTCTTGGAATCATGTATGTGACTGTGTATATGTTTATGGAGGAGTTAAACTACAGAGCCTCTAAATTTTAACATTTTTTGATAGTTTTGCCTAGTCCCTACAATAAGGTCCTAGACCTTTCTCTACCCACTATTATCAGAGTTGGCAGCAATATTTCTGATAATGTTATAAGGTCATTCCCAGAAATACCATCACAGAGAAGCAATAGCTTTGGGGACACTGATCATGGTAGAACACAAGATTATAAGTGTAAAAGTGGAGAAAGGCAAAGTTGGGTGTTAAGTATAATATCACTTCTAGAAATACCCTAATGGTTGTATGTCACAACTATAAAATTGTTTAAGATTAGTTTTTTTAAAAAGTTGATTTTTAAAAGAATGTATATTTTCATTAATTTCACTAAGAAGTTTTTATGTAACATTATCTCAAAATACATTATAACATTATAAGTAATATTATTTGTTATATTAAAAAAGCATTGAGGGCGCCTGGGTGGCTCAGTTGGTTAAGCGACTGCCTTCGGCTCAGGTCATGATCCTGGAGTCCCGGGATCGAGTCCCGCATCGGGCTCCCTGCTCGGCAGGGAGCCTGCTTCTCCCTCTGACCCTTCCCCCTGTCATGTGCTCTCTGTCTCTCTCATTCTCTCTGTCTCAAATAAATAAATAAAATCTTTAAA
>NC_138375.1:76489470-76519022 GCF_054177405.1 Leptonychotes weddellii | reverse complement strand
TAAAATAAAAAAAAAATAAAAAATAAAAAAGCATTGATATGTTGAAAGCACCATCTAGATTTGCTTTGCATTGCAAAATAATTTTCATTTGAGCAGTTTTATTTTAACAATTACATAAGTAAAGAAAAGGGTACTTTGATCAATGCCTAGATTTTCCACAGCTACAATTAATGATCCAATAACTATTATTTTGGGGGTATAGCTCAGTGGTAGAGCATTTGACTGCAATAACTATTATTTTGCTAATTTAGTATGTTAATTTATATTTATATTTCCCTACAATAGCATAATTCAGATATTTATTTTCACAGGATGAACATTTAAGTTTTAAGTAGTTGATGGTAGCCATTGTGTAGCCTCTAAATGGGAACAGTAAAAATTGGGAACACCAAAATTAAGAAATAAGCAAACAATTTCTTTGATGTCACCAGACTCTGCATTTTTACATTTTTTTTCATCTCTATGGCACCACCTTCATCTTCAGATGCATAGTAGCTTCATGGTCTCATTACACACTTTCTTATATCTATTCATATAACTCTCAAAAAAGTTAATGTATAGCTAGTTATGTTAATTCTCTGCCAGCTACTTGTAGATTATCACATACTCTTATTATATTACATTATCATGTTTTAAACCAATAAACTATATTGTTAAGGATGGTATGTCCTTAGAGACTGATCTAAAATCCTTCAGGAAGAAATAATTTGTGGGCACTTATGGGTATAAGGAGAGATGGTTTCCTAAAGTGATTCAGCAAGCATTTATTTCACGTTTACTGTGTACTAAGTACTAAAAAAGTCTAGAAGGCTGGTGTATTCATTCCACACCACACACAGGAAGAGTTCTTTGGCAACATGATCTCATTTTAGATTCTAAACTACCCTGGTTGTCCTTTTCATAGAAATGGAATTGATTTAAATGTGAACACAAAATTTAACAATTTGATATTACTACACACTCCAACTTTAATTTTGAAAAAGACATTGCAGTTTTTCACTCCTTCAGGTCCACTTGCAAGACTTACCTGGTTGAATAGGATCGCTCAGTTTGAATTCACTATGAAGATGTTGCAACAATACAACGGAATCTTTTGTTTACAGAAGGTCACTAACAGCAAAAAACAAAACAAAACAAAAAAAAACACCTTGTTTCCTCTTTTTGTTCTTAACTTTTAAAGGAAAGTACTAAAATGGCCCTCCAGCACTATATTCATATATTTTGGGTCTGGGGAGTAAAAATGATAAAAGTGAATAACTAGGACACATGTTCACTAATTCCTTTCTTTCCCTGCAGAATGAGGTTGAAATTACGAGAATGTAAACATTCATGTTTCCAAAGAAGATATGTGCCTGCTAAACCATAGTCTGGCTACCATTAGAAATGGTGGCTTGAAGAAAACAAGGAATTAAGGAAACTACTTTCCACAAGACTAACCTATTTTCCACTAGGGATACCTGGCTCCTCATCAAGTAACAACTCAGACCCCTTCTGAGTTGGTTTTCTCACTTTAAAATCAACTACCCCTACTCTGTACTCCTCAAGAGTGTGTCGAGATAAGCTACAGAGAAGTCTGCTTTTCCCCTGCTCTCATTATTTTCTACAGAAAGAGAATGTACTCTGTTCTCCACTGCTCCAAACTGAAGCAAATGTCCCAATACCACATATCCCATTGTGGGGTAGAAAATTATCAATAATAATGCACCTTAACTGGGATATATAAACATGCCTATTCTATAATAGTCTTTTCTAAACTTGATGGCATCATGAAGGATAATTACAAGTACTCTAGTAATTCCACCCTAAAGTTCTGTTTTACAATCAGGATCCACTGCCCTACTCTTAAAGAGATTCATAAGAGAAGAGGAACACAGGGGGCGGGGGCAACTACGGGAGAACCATGTTCAAATGAGTTTGGGAAAACCAAAGGAGAAAGAGGGTTGGTGCTTACTGCTCACATTTAATGTAGTGATCAGAAAATCTCTATCAGCCTAGTGTTATCTCCTCAACCAGCATGGATGTCAGGAGAGGGAGAGTAAAGATGGCTCAGTGGGGTGTCCAGCCATGTGGTTCTGACACAAAACATGATCCACTAAGTCAGAGGGAAAGCTACAAGCTTCCTGTGGCCCCAGAGAGAGTCAAATAAATTGCAATGTCCTATGCATGAACGAGGTCTTTAAGGAGTTCGGAGAGAAAGAGAGGTCATGTAGGTTCAGAAGAGAAGAATACAGGAGGGATGTGCTTGGTCTGAAAGCCAAATTCTTTAGGTAACGAGATGCCCCTGCAGATGCCAGTGTAGGTGATGTCAATGGTGGTGAGCAAGATACCCATCATCACCCCCAAAGCCTTGCTACGGTACAACCCCCAGCAGTGTAGGTTTCTACCCAAAGGAATGGATAAAGAACACCTGGAATGGCTAATATTATCTTCCAATTTAGACCTAAAGTAGAACCTACGTTCAGGTACAGAAAATTAAAATGTTTTGCTTCGTACGCAACTATAATTAAGTACTGAGATTCATTCCTGCTACAACACAGCCATTCTTCACTAAATGATAAGCACTTCTGCTCAACGCACAAAGGATTGGGTTACCAAAAAGGGTATGTCTCAAAAAAATATACTCAAACAACATACAACTTGTTATAAAAAAAGGTGTGATTTACTTATGTGTTGGGTCCTTGCTTTCACAATCCCACATAAATATGGTGAACAACAGTTTAATCAGACCCTATAGCTTCAACTGTGGTTTGTTCATAAAAATTGAGTTACAAAAGAGTCCATATGTTATTTTTATGAACTGTGATTTCCTAATCATTATTTTACACCAATATCATTGATGCCAAAATGATAGGATAAAATTTATGACTCAATCCTATAAAAACAGCCAATGCTCTCCTGGGGTAAAACTGGGGGCAGATGGCCTGAGATCAAGTTCTTTCTTTGATTTTCTTAACAACTACAAATACCATCTCTGAAGTAAAATCTAAATCCAGATATTCAATAAATTCAAAGAACCCTTTGGACTTTAGAGAAAAAAATGTCTGCTTTTTAAAAAATAAAATTTGTTACAAAGGATTTAAAATACATTGGGGAGGGTATGTGCTATGGTGAGCACTGTGAATTGTGTAAGACTATTGAATCACAGACCTGTACCTCTGAAACAAATAATTCATTATATGTTAAAAAAAAGAAGATAGTAGGAAGGGAAAAATGAAGGGGGGGGATCAGAGGGGGAGACGAACCATGAGAGACTGTGGACTCTGAGAAACAAACTGAGGGTTCTAGAGGGGAGGGAGTGAGGGGATGGGGTAGCCTGGTGATGGGTATTAAGGAGGGCATGTATTGAATGGAGCACTGGGTATTATATGCAAACAATGAATCATGGAACACTACATCAAAAACTAATGATGTAATGTATGGTGATGAACATAACATAATAAAATTTTTAAAAATTAAAAAATATAAAATACAAAGAATTAGTTACTTCCCTCCCATGAAAAAGTGTGTGTGTGTGCACAAATGAGTGAGCACCTGTTGGCCACACCCCAGCCCCTAGGGAATTTAAATGAACCATAGGCAGGATTGTCTTTATATATAGGTGAGAGGAATGGAAATTTATATAACATGAATTGAAGATCTAAAATCAAAAGTCCATTAAACCAAACAAAAAAAAAGGTATTACATCTAACTTAATTGCCTCTACTGTTTGTAGAGGCAATTTTTGTTTGTTTCATAGAAAACAAATCCTTTAACTGTATAGCACAAGTCTTAAAAATGCAAATGCATTTTGTGGAACAAATTAACATGTACAATGTAATTTGTCAGTGAATGATAGCAGACTTTTAGTGAGAGCAAGTTTGAATGTCAATAAAAGCAGTTGCAGGGAGAGTCCAAAAGCAATGGATGCCCAAAGGTAAGGTTTTGTACAAGGTACAGGGGATGCCACGGAAAGAGAAGGCAATGTTGCCTTAGATTCATGTCATGATTTGCCCCATTAGTCGCCCGTACTGGGACTAGAGTGATTCTCAAATAGTTCTTGACACCTAAAATTTACTACTATGTTTCATTTCTTTAGCATCTTTATTGAGCTCCTACTATCTCTCAGGCATTCAGGATACTGCAGTGAACAAAATCCACAAAAGTTCCTATCCTCAAAAATTTTCCAGTCTGGACATAAGTCTATAAAAGAGCACATTATCTATTATGTCAGAGCTACAAGAGTTTCAGAGATAAAGGAAGGAAACAAAACAGAGAGATCATGGATATTGGTGGGTTTGTAATTTTAAATTAGGCACTAATGGAAGGTATAGAGAGGTAATTAAAGACCTTAAAGAGGGGTGCCCGGGTGGCTCAGTCGTTAAGTGTCTGCCTTTGGCTCAGATCATGATCCCAGGCTCCTGGGATCGAGCCCTGCATCGGGGTCCCTGCTCAGCGGGAAGCCTGCCTCTCCCTCTCCCACTCCCCCTGCTTGTGTTCCTGCTTGTGTTCCCTCTCATGCTGTCTTTCTCTGTCAAATAAATAAATAAAAATCTTAAAAAAAAAAAAGACCTTAAAGAGAGAGGGGAGTGAGCCATGCAACTATGCTGAGGAAAAACATGTGGAAAACTCTGAAGAGCTTGGTGCACAAGGATTCTGTTGAACTTCACTCCAGCCATATCTGTTGGCACCCCTTCCTATGATGTATAGTTCAGTTAAATGCAGAGATTTATAATACTGTTCACATCAATTTATATGCATACATGTATAATACATATATGCATGTGTGCCTATATTTATGTATATCCTTATAAATATTTGTAATTATCTTAAAATTTTATTTCTCATAAAAATTTATGATAAACATTTCGATTTATTTTTTCTAATAAACAGGAATGGGGCATAATGAATTAGACTAGGAAGAAATCTTTCTTTAATCTCTATGTTATTCAAAATAAGAGTTCTAAAGCTAATTGGAGTATTTTTAACTGGAAGTTTAATTTAGAGACAAAAGTGAAACTACCCATTGTTCCATCTAAATCTTTTTTAAAAAATAAACTCCCTAAGTTAAATTTTATAATTTAATAAATTTTATAATTAGGATTTATCATCTCTCTTTTTTTAACTTTATTTTCACCTCCAAATGAAAATTTTGACAATTCTGCAGTATCCTTTTAGCTTAAAAAAGTATAATACATATTTATGAAATTCAAAGGACATTGCCAACCACAGTGGAGTCAGATTGGCCCAGATTTGCAACCCCATTTATCTTTACAAAAACAGCCTGACTGATGGACCTCGCCTTACATTCTACAGAAAGGCTACATGTGATAGTAAGGGGTTTTTACAGAATAACATTCAGCTTAAAAAAAAAAACAAAAACAAAACACCCTTTCTGTAACAAATCAATGTATTCCAATACATCCACTCTTAGCTGTGGCTTAACTATGGTTTGGGAGATTTTGTGAGAGAACTAAATGAAGGCAAGAAGAGTGGGAAGGAAAATTAAAAAAATGATCTGCCTAGCTACAAGCTGCAGAGGGAAATTAATATTCAAAAGGTTAAGGTGTCTGTGAAATGTATGTAATGAGTAACACTCATAGTTTGTTACTATAGGTTCATTGCCTCTAATGTTGAGGACGGCACATGGATAATTTACGATTCCCATTGTCCCCTCTGCAGGGATTAATTCTGAATTATTTATGTACCTATATACGCAGAGAACTGAAACATTTTAGTTAAAGTCAGCCACTCACTCATAGTCTTGAAATTATGCAGCCCTTGTTGCTAAAAATGATGTTAGCCTCTTGTGATTTAAGTCATAACATTTTATTTTCAGTCCCACTGAGAGAGAAGGCATACAGGAGGGGGAAAAAGATATATTTTTCTAGAATAAATCTCAAAATGCATTTTTTTAAAGATGTAAATAGATAATGGTAATTTTGTTGAGTTAAGTTATTGTTGTAGAGAGCATGTAAATAAACCTTTATTTTATTCATGATTTGTGATTTTGCATTGTAACACTCTACAACTTGTTTTCATATTGGTATCTTTAAATACAAAGCTTCTGTGTTTCAATAAAGGGAATTCCACCTACGTATTAATTAATCAAAGAGTGAAATTTCATTTTTGGAAAATTGTTCTAATCCATTCAGATTTCACACCAAACCATTTCATTTAGTCAACTGACTTCAGAAAAAGTACTGTTTCCACTTCAACTCCAGTGATTACTCACCGCTTTTAAAGGCTCCTTTGACTACATCAGAATTAGGGGGAAAAAATACAGGTATTACACACTTCTCTGAAAAAGTAACAGATTATATTCTAGACTGACAATGTGTTTGATAGGTGCTAACCTTGTCAGCATAAGACTATCTTCCAGTTTTTAAGAAAATGAATTTTGAAAACCATGTACATTTAACATGCATTTTTTGCATGTTTTGATGGAAATTACAAGGTCCTATATATTTAATCAGGGTTTTTTTGAGAAAAAAATCAAAATGTCTCATACACAATTCATTTAAGAAAAAAGATACCTGAATAAAAACAATCTTCAAACAACGGACCCCGGGCTTTTGGAATTCAGATTACCCAGTCTCTTATGATCTTAGGAATTATGTTTCCTGAATCCTTAGGGTGCATCTCAAGTAGACACAATGCTGCGCAGAGTACTAAGTATTAAAATAGATAAGGAATTAGAAGTATTCAAAAAGCAAAAGTAAAATAGATAGGTAGATATAGATACAGACATATGTATGCAAGCCATCAATTTCTCTTTTAGCCCCTACCCCACACAATTCCACAATTGCTAATAAATTAAGAGGAGGGGCATATTGATGTACTGCTTGACTATAACACAAAGAAGTGTAGTTAGCAAAAAGCTGCCGTGGGTAATGAACAGTATTTTAACTCGGCAGTTTAACCTCCATGTCTGTCAGCTGTGACCTTTTACCAACCCCAATGAGAGTCTGATTTCTCACTTTTGCTACTCACTGCTGGATGAGTGAATGTAGAATTTGACAGCGAGAGGTTTTACATGAAAAGGAAAGGTACTTAAAAAGCATGTTTTGTGATGATAGGCTACATTTATTCACTGTTCATTACGCTGGGTGCCGCAGCAGCGTTGGTGGATTGATTGGGTGTGAGCGCTTGTCTGCTGTGGAAGTGAAGAGGTGTTATTGACCTGTATGGGAGCTGAAGTGACCTTTAGATGACCCCCCTTTCACCTGAAATTGACCTTGAAAACAACCTAGGGTTCACTCCTATTTAAATAGAGGGAAAATTCTTCTAACAGCATGTGAATTATTAGAATTGATATATTGAGCATTTCCTTTTCTCCCTCCTTCCCCCATTTTTTTTTTTTAACTTTTACAGAGGTAAATGCATGTAGGGGGTAAGGCTAGTGTTGGCTTTTAAATTTCCAGACCCTGCAGCTGCTCTGCTTAGTGTTTGTACAGATTTATGGAGGGGGCCAACCAGACTTTGGACTGCTTGATGTAAAATTTTACCATTCATCATTATTGATTAGAGTCCACACTCTGTGACAGAGCCCAAACCTTACTATGACAATTGCTATTTCAGTTGTTATGGGCCATAATGGGCCATCGGGATGATTTAAAGGAGCACAATAGCTATCTGTAATTACACATGAATAATCCATGAATTCTACACCACAATGCTCATGATCAGACCCTAACAACCAAGGCTTGAGACATTTATTCTTGTTCTGTCTTTAGAATCTGTGCCCAAAGTTGCCAATTTATGAAAATTTAAGCACAACAAGCTTACCCTCTCCCATGTTCAAAGTTTTTTCATTCTTAGTTAAAAATAAATCACACACTTGGAAAGTGATAGAATATTGCCTTTTTACAGATGGTGGGATCAATAATTGAACTTGCTTCTTAATAGAAAAGAATGCCCATTATTATTTCATCAATTAGCAACAAGTAAATATACTAGAAACTTGGTATAATTGCTGCTAGAACCAGAGGAGAAAAAATAAAACATTTATTATTATTGTTTTCACTTTTTAACCAAATGTTTTACTTGCGATCTTTAGTGTCGTATTTGGCCAAAAAGTTAGGGGGAAAAAAATCAAGACCATAAATTAGGTACCGTGGTACAAGGGAAATGTGACCGGTCTTATGCAAGCTTTAATAACTGTTGAAACTAATACACTAACCTAGAGAATCATATGTTGGACTTCAAAAGCAATTTAGTCTCTAATTTTATGTGAGATGGAGAAAATATTTGCCCACCAAGCTTATGCCTATGTGCAGCCCCTAAGGTCCAGGGGGCTGGCACACGCACGCCTAATAAAAAAATCACATTTATTAGTGGCTCCTCAAAATATTCCCATGTCCAGAATACATCTTGGCAGGGAGACCACTCTATGGATACGGTAACTTTAAGGATATTGTTAGGAGTGGTCATTTTTTTTCCCTTGGTATTTTCAGAAGACTCCAACACTTCTAGATCCAAGAATGGGAAATCTATACAAAGTTTGTAAGCCTGTTTCTTCTAGTTCTTAGAATTTGTGTAATCAACTACTAGACTTACTCATTTTTAGATTTTGATTTCCTAACAATTTAGGAAACCACCTTTGGCAGTGTTTTTGTTCTATCTACCACACATTCCAGACAGGTCTCCCTTCTGCTTGGTTTATGACATTTCAGCAGTTCAACCTATTTGGGGCATAGTAGTGTTGTTTAACTCAGAAGCATTTTTCATACTGTTCAAATATTTACATGCTGGGCTACAGGCTTATTAGCAATCTGGTGAAGTATTTGTAAATCTGGATCAAAATTCTGACAGGATATTTATTGCATTGACTTGACCTATTTTCTATCTAAAGCCCTACTCCATAATTCTTGTTTCATTTGATGTTAATCCTATGCATAAAAGGCAGTAACCACAACATTTGTACACAATAACACTCGAGCATCCATGCAGGAGGATTCTACTAATCTGATCTTCTCCTCCCCCCTACCTCCCTCAGTGTGTGAGGTGTTTACACCTGTGACTGTTTTCAAGCTCCATGGGGCCCTAACTTAACCAAGGCATGTTACCTAGAGCATTCTGCTTTCCACATCTCCCATTACAGGGATGATCCACTGCAAGAGTCCTCAGCAGGAAGAGGACCTGCAAACTGCAATTATTCTAATTCAAGACTATATCACACTTATTAATCCTTGGGAACATTTTTTCCCTCCAAATTCTGTGAGGTTGAAATGTGTTTTGGATATTCCGCCAAAAGGGTTGCACTGCAAAACTGAAACGCAACACTTAAGTTTTACAAAGCAACTAATGTAAAATTAAACAAAAGACGGATTTTTTGCCAAGTCACATGAACGATTTTTTTCAAATATTATTTCTTTCTAACTGTTCCCATTTGTCTGTACATCGAGTAAACCCAAAGCAGGGACATGTTTTCTTGAACAGCAGATTCTTTACAAAATACAACAAAAATGAAGGCTGGTAATTGGTATCACATTAAAACTACATGTATTTATCTAGTCAGCTCCCATCTCATCTTTGTTCCTACCTCTCTATAAAGGATAAGGCAGTTTTGCCCAAAGGAAGGAATAAAAGAGAATCCTCGTTAAAAGGTACATTAACGAAAAAAGAAAAGCTTTATTGAGGACATGTGCAGAAGGGGATGTTTGAGTAGTAAATGATAATTTACTTTTGAGGTATATTAAAAAGGTTTAATCTTACTGATCATGAGTTAAATTGGATGTTTTAATCAGTTAGCGAGTGCCAAAAATAATTATGCCAGAGCGCTTAGTCTGCAGAACGTGTACACAAAGCATATAAATCCTCTGCTTCCCCAGGGATTTCTCAGAATAACACATAACTCAAAGACAAAAGCAATATCAAACTCATATAAATTAACATTGCAAATGATCTGAAAAATATAATAAATAACATGATCCCATCACTTTGAATATGCGGCACAGGAAAGGGTGTCCAACACAAATATATGCATTAATCTCCTGTATCCTTACTAAACTTTTTCAGTAAACTTTTCTTCCATGTACTTTCTACAGTTCAATTCAAGGTCATTCCTTTCACTGAGAGAACTGGGCTGGGTGACAGAGCATAGAAATCTGTGTTCCCTTTAGAAATGAATGTGAAAAACAGGATTATTTTCCTAATGAGTTTTTATTGAGGAAGTAAAATAAAGGAGTTGGACCCAAGGACCTTGAGAATCGTTTGAAGTTCTGAAATTTCTGTAATTTTAAGATTAATATTTACCACAATTTTGATACTATCCAAACAAAAGGAAGTAATGGATTATAAAGATGAACTAAGAAGCTATAGGTAAAATCATTTCAACTCTCTCACAATGAGTTTTGACATAAATTATTTCAAAATGCTAATAGTTACAAAGGCTGAGGTAGACCATATGCTTTACTCCATTTGTGTGAAAAATATAAATGTGTATAATTTTGTGTGTGAAATTTGCCACACCCTTAAAATCCTAATTTAGATTTCTTGTTGACATATCTTAAGTGTACTAAGTACATCTTGACAGTTTGATTCAATTACAATAGTATAATTTGAAAATAATACCTCCACCATTTCTTCCACAGATAATTGACAACTTTGTAAGTGCAAACAGTATTTCTTAACATAAATAATAAAATCTCTTGGACCACAGATTCCTTCCAGTCACTGATTTATTTTTTTCAGTGTAAAAAATAATTAAAGTTCAAGTAGCCCCCCAAAATTTTAGATTTCTAAAATATGTTCCTCTTTAAATAGTAGGACTTACTCTGGAACATTTATTGGAGTTTGATGTAAAAATTTATCATTTTCTGGAGGTTGAGGATTGAAATCTAAAAGAAGGGTAGGCTGAGGTTAAGTGAAGCGTCAGTTACACATCTGATCTTTTTCCCATTGTGTAACTTAATTGGTTTACACTGATTTTGTACTGGAGTATTTAGGGACAACATGGGGGCTTTTCTGCAGATCTGAACAGCTGCTTGGTTTGTTAATGAACAAGGTTATCAGTAGCCAATTGCTCACAGCTGAAAAACTGCATGCTCCTGGTTAGTCCATTGGAGAAGGATTTTTTTTTTTTTTTATGTGGCTTTTGTGTTTGACACTGTTGCCTTTTGGGTGATTTGGGTACATCCATTTGTTCCCTTTAGCAACCCGATTTCATTACATATGAATTAAAACTACTACATACAAATTTTTACTCTGTGTCATAGATGTAGGGATGCTGAAGAATTACTCCTCTTGAGAACATAGGAAAAAACCTGTCCCTTTACTGTAGACCTGTCAGTTATCACCACTATTTTGGGGGGGGTCAAAGATCCCTCTGAGAAGTTCATGAAAGGAAGGAATCTCTACCCAGGAGTGTGTGCTTAAGTACATACACACACACACACACTCACACACACACACATTTTTGCCAAAAATATGACTACAGACAACAATTCATATACGTTAGGCTAAGAGCCCCTTCAATAGAATTATTTCGAAATAGACTTCTTTTAGTGCCAATGAGAATGCTAACTTAGAGGAAAAAAGTTTCTAACTAATCATATAGAAAAGAAGCAATTAAGTACCGTGTTATAAAGATCAATTACATGTTTTATGTCAAATAATGGGCCATACTGTGCAGACAACATAAAAACATTGGCAAAAAGAATATACACATTAATTTGCATTGCCTCTTCTAGAACCAGGATTACTTAAAGACTATTTTGTACTTATTAAAAAGATGTCTTACTTCAGTGAATACGCAGTTTTCATTTTTTCTAGATTTTTAGCATAATTTCAATGGTCAGCTAAATAAAGGATACAGTTGACCTTTGAATAATGCAAGGGTTAGGGGCACTGATACTGAGAAAATCATAAGGTAGTGAAAATACATTTACAGTACTGCATGATATTTATTGAAAAAAAATCCACATAAGTGGACTCATGCAGTTCAAACTCATGTTGTTTGAGGGTCAACTGTACAGATATATAGTTCTAATAACAATTTTGAAAATGAGATTTGGAAGTAAATTCAATGCTTTTCTGTGTGTTATCCATTATTCTCTCTTATACCAGTGGTTTCCTTAATTATCTGCTCCAGAAGAGATGCTTCAAATGATTGGACAGTCACAGATCTTGTTTTTTAACATCATTGCTTTACTGCTATGGTAGTTAATAATGCTCCCATCTAGAGAATATACACAAAATAGTCAATTGCTGAAATATCAGTAGTGACATCTCATTGAAGTTCTAAAAAAGAGATGAAGAAATTTCAAAGATACATTTAAACTTTAAATACTCAAATTGGGTTTTTCTTTGGTATATTATTATTATTAATTTTTAAAGATTTTATTTATTTATTTGAAAGAGAGAGAGAGCACAAGCAGGGGGAGGGGCAGAGGGAGGAGAAGCAGACTCCCCACTGAGCAGGGAGCCCAATGCGGGGCTCAATCCCAGGACCCTGAATGACCTGAGCCAAAGGCAAACTGACTGAGCCACTCAGGCACCCCTTTGGTATGTTAATATTAATGAACCCATTATTATTATCATTCCATTTCCAGGAAATACTATCTTGGTTTACAAAAATAAGAATTCTGTTTGATTTCTTTAAATTTAAGCAGGAATTAAAACAAGAAAAACAAAAAAATCTCCATAGTCAAACATTATAAACATTTCCTTACATACATCTTTAATTCTTTTGCCCCTCTCTTGATTTTGGTTAAATCCCACAGCTATACAGCAAAATCTGGCTAGAGAATAATACTCCATCATGCTGACTGGTCTCATATTCCTGTTTATTGTCTATAGTGGGCCCTTAATGATATCATGTAATCATTAACTATGTCTCCAGTACATTTACACTTCTATTCTCCTGCACAAATATTTCATGTCTTCTCATTCTTCGAACCTCAACACCCTCTCCCTTATCCACACTCTCAAGGGATAATTTTTTTTTCCTTCACTGAAAAAAATGAAGCAATCAGAAAAGAACCTCCGAAGAATCCACTCTCCACATTACCAGTACATGTGATCACATACTCTGCCTTCCTGCCTGGTGTGACTCATGCCATTTTCAGGCTCTTTTCTCAATTAAAGTCTGACTTTCACACCAGTTCCCATCTTTCTCCCCTCCTCATGGGCATAGCCCCAGGAATTATGCCCCTCACTTTCTCCTATAATATCAGTGATTCACTCTTTGCTGGACCTTTCCCATCATTATATGGGAAATAATACGCTGATTCTTATAATATTATTTCTCACATGTTTAGACAAACTTTTTTTTTCTTTTTTGTTCCCTTTTCAGCAAAAACCCTCAACAGACTTTTCTATGTCTAATTCCTCTCCTCCCATTCTCTATTAAATTCACCATAGTCTAGATCACCACCATGCCATGGCCACTGCCACCAAATTCTGCTCTTCGATCATGATTCCCTAATTGTAAATCCATTGATCAATTCAAGTTCCTGCCCTGTTTGACTTAACAGCAATCAACAGAGTTGATTATTCCCTCTTCCTTGAGACACTTCCTTTACCTGGTTCCTAGGTCACAGTCTCTTGGTTTTCCTCCTACCTGATGAATGCCTCCTTTTCTGTTCTTCCTCTTCTTCCAGGCCTATTCATTTGAAAGTTCCCCAGAACACATTCCCTGGTCTTCTCTTTTCTATCATTGCCCCATTCCTTGATGATCTCGTTTAGTCCTATGGCTTTAAATAGCATCTGTATGCTTAAACTCTCAGATGTATGTTTCCAATTTAAATATCTCTCCTGATTTGATGACCTGACATAGCCATGGAAATTGTCTAACAGACAAATCCAATATATGTCCAAATCTGATCTTCTCTCCCCAGATCAGTCCTACCTTTTGTCCCCCAGTTTATGAGAGATTTATCCTTCAGTTATTCAGGCCAAAAGCCATGTTTAATCCATCTGCAAATCTCATCAGCTTCACCTTCAAATATCCAAGCTCTAAACACTGCTCACTTCGCCTGCTACCATCCTGGTCAGAACCACCATCTTCTCTTATCACTACTGCTATACTTCTCTATCAGATCTCCCTGTGTCCACTCTTCCCTCCTACAATCCATTCTTACTATAACAAACAGGGCAATGCTACAAGATGTAATTGCGATCATGTCATGTCATTGTCAACATTCATCAATGATTCACCATTTCACCTAAAGTAAAAGCCAAGATCCTTACGATGGCCTAAAAATCCCAACATGAGCTGGGGCCTGCTCCTCTGTTATCATATCTTCCATACTCTCCCCCTTTCCTGCTCACTCCACTCTAGCCACACTGAACTCTTCTCCTTCGGGGCCATTGCTCTAGTTCTTTGTTTTTCTTTATCTGGACCATTCTTCCTGCAGATATTCACTTAGCTCATACTTTTCTTCCAAGTCTTTCCTCTAGTCTCACCAACATTGCCTAAGAAACAACTTTAATACCACAAACTGAACTTCTTCCAACACTCCCATTCCTCCTCAGCCTGCTCTAATTTGTCTTTATTTTCATGGCACTTATCAACTTCTAATTCATTATATACCTTACATATTCCTTACATTTGTTTTTAATTTCTTTTTTCTCTCATCACTAGACTCTAAGTTTCAGAAGGCACTGGTCATTTTCTGTTTTGTTGACTGATATATCGGCACTCCTTAAAACCATGCATGCCACTTACTCATAAACATTTGTTGAAGAAGTTTTGTCTAAAAAAAAATCAAGAAATAAATAAATACATATAATAATAAATTATATATATATCTCCAATCATTTCATCATCTCAAGTACTCATTAAATACTATCTTTGTGCTAATAGTCTGGTTTCAAGGAATCCATAGTCAGAAAGCAAAGAGCTAGACAAACATCTATCATAGTATAATGTAATATGATAGTTGTAACAGAGTTGTGCACAGGGTATTATAGGAACATGAAAAACCTACTGAGGACTTCACCAACTAGCAAGGTCAGTTAGTTGCCTCTTCTCCATGTGACAGAGCCTGGAGATTTATAATTTGGAGAAATTCAAACAGTCTGTGGATTTACGGACATCAGAAACAGCAAAGGGAAGAGAGAGATTTTGACTTCTTCTTTGCCAATTTGAATGCCTTTTATTTATTTTTGTTGTCTGATTGCTGAGGCTAGGACTTCTAGTACTATGTTGAACATAATTTTAAAAAATAAAATAAAAATAAACAGCAAAGGGTGAGGCTAACTTACAATATTGAAATATATTAAATAAAAGTTTATATACTTAATGGTGAACTCACCCCCATCCCCAACACACACACACACACACGGAGACAGAGATAGAAAAATCACTCCCAGAACATATTCAATCAAGTCTACAGGTCTATTGCTCCCAGAAAAAAAAGCCCTAAGGACTCTTTTCTGATGAAATTGAATGACCTGTGAAGAAAGGCTGATATTTGAGGGTTTCTCCAATATAACTGACAGGTCTCCTCCCCAATATCCTGGTATGAAATCAATCACTCAATAAGCCCTGGCAAGAGATACTGAGCTTACAGTTAGAATTTTTTTGTGTGTTTTATTCTTAATAGATAGGGAAAGGCAAGTAGTTTTAGGTATTTGAGAACACCTCTTATGGAAAAAGAAATTAGAAGAAACAAATAAAAAAAGGAGAGATATTTTCTTCTTAAATAAGTAATAGAAAGTGGTATGTGGAACCTGGGATAATTACAAGGGGTGGTTGGTTTTCTTGGGTTCACCAAGGTAAGGAATAAAGAAGATCTTGATTGGAGATGGGTGGGGGATGTCATTCAATCAATCAGTCAATATATAGTATGTGCTTGCCAAATGTCAGGTACAGTGGGAGTCATGGGGTAGAAATAAAGTTTCAGCAAGTTGAGTCTGACATATCCATGTGACATTTAAGTCACAATAACTTGGTGACTTTTCTATGTACAAATTTGGAGCTCAGAAGAGTTGTCTGGGCTGAAAGTCATCTCTACTGTATAACCTGTGCTTGAATTAATAGGCATAGATGAGATTTCTCAAAGAGAAAAAGCTATAGATAGAAATTAGAAAATTTAGATCTATCAATTTCCAAGAATCTACTTTATTATATAAGTGTAAAGGTTATATGTTAATCGGATAAACTTTTAAAAAATAAGATGTCATTAGATATTAGGGGGGGAAACAAAGCACATAAAAAAATTCTGTCAGATAAACATTTCAAATATTTTGGAAAATTCTTCTGAATACATAAATATACTTTTGAGATTGAAGTGCTCATTTTAAAGACATCATATAATACACAGATTTAATAAAGTTTAAGAATTTTGAAAGCATTTTATTAAGATTATGTATTTGGTGACATAATCTTAGTTTTATGTTTTCATTTGTGAAGTAATATACCTCCCTATATACAAGTATACATTCAGACCATTGATATTTTAGTCTGTCATTAACAGATTACAAAGGTAGAGAGGTAAATTTCCAACATGTCCATATGGTATACTATTTAAGATAAAGTAAGCAGGGCGCCTGGGTGGCTCAGTTGGTTAAGTGACTGCCTTCGGCTCAGGTCATGATCCTGGAGTCCCTGGATCGAGACCCGCATCGGGCTCCCTGCTCGGCAGGGAGTCTGCTTCGTCCTCTGACCCTATCCCCTCTCATGTGTTCTCTCTCTCTCCTTCTCTCTCTCTCAAATAAATAAATAAATCTTTAAAAAAAAAAGATAAAGTAAGCAAATAGTAAATAAATAAATAAACAAATAAATAAATCTACCAGATGGAATGGAGTAGTTTTTGGCAGTCCAAAACTCTTGCAGAGAACAATTCAGAGAAAACATGATAAAACATGCAAATCATCTGTTCAAAGACACCGGAGAACTGCTAAGGCACCAAGGACTGAAGGGTCTAAAACTCCAGACAGAGAGGGGAGCCTCTCCAGAGCGTAAGCTGACCTTGGCTGCTGCTTTTACCTGAGGCATTTGCCAATCCTAGGCTTGACCAGAAGCCTGAGAATTGGAGGTTTAGACTAATAGAGTGTTCCTCCTGGGGAAAAGAAATACCAAAAGACCTTGTGATATGTATTCAGAAAGGAAGTTCAAGTGCATGAATGGGTTTTACCTCAAAGGAATGGCCACATTCAGGGACTGTGCAGATGAAAGGTTAAAAGCTAAAGTGTACAATATCTGAAAAGTAGATGGAGGTGTACACCAGCCTCAGAAAATAAAAATTAGAGTATGAGACCTGCCAAGAGAATGGGGCCCCTAAATCTTCCCCATCTACTCAACTGGAGAGTCTAGAGGTCCAAGGTGAACCTGGGAAGGCCAAGCCACATCACCACTGCCACACAGCGTCAAAGCAGCAGTCTCCATTTATTTGGGTGATCAACTTTCGTTCCTTTCGTCTACCAAAGAAAACAGTGAACTCTCTCTAATCTCTGAAGATAACATCATCTGCAGCCCCCATGATTTTTATGTATACTATCTGACATTTAACCAAAAGTTACTTGGCATGCTAAAGACAGATCTGCATGCCTAAAAACCAAAAGGGGGGGGGAACCCACAACAACAAAAAAAGGTTCTCAGATCACCTAATTATTAGATTTAACAGGTTATAAAATAATGATGATAAATATATTTATGAGAAGGAGGGAAATGAACAAAAAATTTTAACACTAAACTAAACCTTTAAAGAGAATCAAATGGAAATCTCCTAACTGAAAAATAAAATACCTGAAATTAGGGACATACAAAATAATATCAGTGGCATTTTAGACACAGCAGAAGATTGTGAAGGACATTTGGTTAAAAAAAAAAAAACAATTTAAACCTCCTAAAACTCTGATTTTAGGATATTGACAATGCTTTTACTAAAGGGAGTATAGAACAAATTTTTGAGTAGATACCAATTTTAAGATTTAATGTTCTAAGAAACCAAAAGAAAGCAAGCAAAATAATCATCTCTTGTGTTTAAAGTAATACACATATACAGTTTTATCATTTTTACACAGTGCTGCCAACTGGATAATTTTCTAGTTGATTTCCTTCTTTTCAGTCTTTCTTGAGTGTTTGACAATTTTTAAATAATGGTATTAGAATTTAAGTGAAAATAGAAGACAAAATGTGAAATGCACAAGGCAGTGGGAGTGTGCATGTTTAGAGACAGAATTAAGATGTATATTTGTATAAAAGAGTAGATTGAAATCTAGCTTACTTATGAGGGTTATAGATATGCTACATGATAAGGGATGTGACAGAAAAGCTGGTTCAGTAGCAATAATAGTCGGTGACATATTAGCAATATAACTAAGTGCCAACCAAAGTCTTTCACAGTTACTATGCCAAGACTAAAATAGAAATCAGACACATGTTTCTATCAGATGGGGGTTCATTGGTAAGATGCAGCTGTTGCCTTCAGCACAGAAATTGAAGATAAATAGATTCATACTTTAAGAGGTTACAGCATCTTCTGGTAATCTAAATTCAGGTTATACTTTAAATGGCATGAAGCACCAAATAATAAGTTAGGTGATTTCCAACACCTTGTCAAGTAGTGATTCTTAAAGCACATATCAGAAATCTCTATGATCTCTATTCAATTCAATTCAATTAATTCTTACTAAGTACTGTGGAAAAAACTGGTGGTTGCTTCTCAGTATCCATCCTCTTCTTCTTTGTTAACAATAGAATCCTAATTATTGATGGGTTTCCATGTACCCAGCTAAAAGACTACATTTCCCAGATTTCTTGGCAGGTGTAGATATTTGAGTAAGATTGAGTCAGTAAGGTAAAGTATTACATACTTAAAGAGGGAGTTATCTTTTTTTCCCCTCTTCCCTTCTCCTGCTTTTTAGAACATACATATGACAATTGGATTTCCACTAACCACCCTGGGTTCTATGGGCTCACCTTAGGAATGACAGAAAGATGATCTAAAAGGAACTTGTTACCTGAAGTAGCTTTGGGGGCTGCCAGATCAGCCCTGTTCTGCCTGCCTTATTTTAAGCACTAGAGAAAAATTAACATTTTAGCCTACTGTTATTTAGGAGAAATGTAATACGCAGTCAAACCTAAATGTGATATAAATGCATGCTAAATATGGGAAGTGGTGTGTACTTGCTGTTCCAAGAAATGCAAAAAAAGAAATAAAGCTCACCTTTGCACAGTGGAGGGAAACTTAGAATTTAACACGAGTGGAAATATAGGCATCGTTCATGCTGTTTCTTGAGTAAGTGAAAAATGATACTTTGGTCGAAAGTTCAATTTAATCATATCTTTCTCACCTAACTTAAAGAAGGTAATTTAGATCTATTATCTGCCATGATTAGGAAGTCAAATGAAGATTAAAACTAAAATAAGTCAAGATCTCATTGGGTTAAATATCTAGACCACTCTATGACTACACTAGACATTTAAAGAGTGAATTCAGATTATCACTTTATTTGTTAAACACATTCAGGGCTCTGTGTAACTGAGGATATTGGATCATTATAACATAATCTAATGATTAATGTATGGATAAACCTAATACGTTGTGGACAACACAAAATAACAAACCAGGCATTCCTCAATACATGCGGTTATACACAGCTGTCCTTAAAACAAGCTTACAATGAGAAAGGCTTAGACCTAAGATTCTTTTATTGACGTCACCATCTGAGTAATATTGGGTCCTCTGCTTTCTGTACCACTGAGTAGCAACTAGAAAAGAGAAATCACATAACCTACAATTCCAAGATAGAAGAAAAAATTCCCTGAAGTTCTGAGACCCATAGATAAATGTCTTCTTCTGACCATGAGAAAACAATCCTTCTGCATTTTTTTTTAATTTTGAGTATAGTTGACACACAATGTTACATTAGTTTCAGGTGCACAACATAGTGATTCAACTTCTCTGTATGGGATGCTATGCTCACCACAAGTGTTGCTACCATCTGTCACTTTAGAATGCTATTACAGTATCATTTTTCAATGAAAAGTGTATTAACAGTGTATGGTAGGAAACACCACCATTCAAATACCTTTAGGACATAAAACCCAGTATGAATGAAAAGTTATTTTGTAGCCAAAACACTTAAAACTTTGTTATACTGTTATAATGAAAGACATGAAGACATAATTGTCCCAACCAAATGTATAAATATATAATTAAGTTACCATGCTACCACAGAGAAATCCCTGCTTAAGCCACATTCTGTAGGTGTTCACTTCCTCTAAATATCTTTAAACATACCCAAAACACTAGTAAGTAAGCACAGGAGTAACACTTCAACATTTACTATGGGCACTCACATTTTGCCTTGAAAATTATTCTTGACTTCTTCATTCTCTAACTCAAGAGAAATTTTCCTGGGTCCCTGGTTTTCAAGCCCACCATTGATTCAATGCCCCTATTCCATGTCCAGATCTTTTTCAACTCCTCCCATAAGGAAATAGGGCCTATATCCCCACCCTTTGAATTTGAGGCAGTCTTAGGACTTGCATTAATTAACTAATTAAATGTGACTAAATTAAAGTTGTACAAGTAATGGACTCTGGGCCTCAAGATACTCTGCCCCTTCAGCCTTTAACCTCTGGCAATGTTGCCCTGAGACTGCCAGGTAAGGAGTCAATTTAGACACATGGAAGGTAACAGTCCATGAAGAACTGAGGTTCCCTAGCTAATGCTGTGCACCACCTGCCATCTTGGATAATCCAGCTTAGCAGATTCTCTAGTAAAAGGTAATCACATGAGAAACCAAGAGGAAAAATCAGCCAAGAAATTGCCCAAACTCATGATGGATAGTAAATTGTTATGGTTTCAAGCCACAGAATTTGGGGCTGGCTTGCTGTGCAGCAATAGATAATACATGTAGTGCCTAATCTTCCTCTCTCCCGGTAGACCTTAGATTGATGGCCTGGGTTTGGACCACCTAACTTCGTTCTGAGTTTTTTCAAATATTGACTATTAAAATACAACTTGAGGAGTACTTTTTCATCATCTTCTTGATCTGGGGCCATGGCAAAGATCTCCAATCTCGGAACCACTATTCTCTCTGTCCCACCCAGGCCCTGGAACTCTACCCAGTCAGTCCTATTTTTTATTTACCTCCTTATCTGGGATGCCACTAACCTGGTTGTCTATGTCTTTGCACCAGAATAGAGTCTTCAGATACCAGGCAGATTCACCCCAGGAAAGTTTCTCTTTGATTTCTTCCAAAAAAACAAACAAAAAAATCTGTTAATTTTGTACTTTAAAATGGCCAGTGGAAGATGAGTGAACAGGAACAAAATTCACACCTTAAGCTATAGAGAATTTATGAAACAGATAATTTAAGAATATATAATATATATTGGCTGACACCACAAAGTATACAATCATTAAGGATAAATGTCCTGCCAATTGGAAACTAATGACAAAGCTTTCTTCATTCGGGTATTGATGATGGCTTTAATCAGCAATCCGCAAATACTTTCTCCTCATTCATTCTGCTTTGATTCATCTTCTCTTACTGCACACGTTGATTTTACTCTCTAAACACATTTGAATCTCTAGTTCTCAAACTGATTTGCTGCTTGCAGAATAGGCTTGGCCTACCTGTCATTCCTCAATGCCTCGTCTTGATTCGTAAATACCATCAATGAAAATTCCATAATATAAACTATTTCTGAGGCTGAGTACCTGGGAGTTCATCCATGCAACTGTAAGTTTTTCTATAATGCATTAAAGTTACTGAAAAATGTTTCCTCAAAAATGGCATTCATGAAGTAACTGATACCACTGTAATACTAAAGGTCTTCCAGTTTCTGGTTTTCCAGGGAGACAATGCTAATAGACAGATGTGTCATTAGAGAATCACCCCTTTACTGACAGGTCCTTTCGTCCTTAATTATCACTTTTTATATATATTCAAGTGCCCTTGGATTCAGGTTTAAAGCATTTCACTAACTGTTCTACGAAGATTTTGTCACATAACCACTTACGGCCACTTGCAGATAATTTACAATCTCCCAGCTATCAGCTGCTTCCCTTAATTGCCCACCATTCCAAATTAAACTATTTAACCACTGTTGAGTTTTGTGAAATTTCAGTGTCTAGCTAAGTGAAGTTAAAGACATTTTTAATAGCCTTCTCCTCTCCTATTTAGTGAATTCTTAAATATTTTCGCCTTTCATGGAATTCAGAGAATAAGTTCTAATATATGTTTACAAGAAAATCACATAATACTTATATTTCTATATAATTCTTTGACAAAAATGAAGCTCAGGTAATATGCAAAGGTGAGAAATACATTGATAATTTCATCAAAAGAGTGCACATTTTGCAAGTTCAATAGTGGAAAGACAAAAGTAGAGCCTTCTACAAACCTCCATTCTGCACATCTGGGCCAACTTAACAATCAATGATGCCACACTTGCTAATTTAATTCCTATTTCTTATCAAGGGGAAGATACAGTGCCTACTCTAGGGTAATGGCATGGTAATTGTACATGGTCAGACTTACCGGTTTTTCTATTTAATAGGGTTCTGGAACCCAATTTCCATCGTGGGGTGGGGGGGGGGGGCTTAAGGATTTCCCACACCAACAAACAGTTCTCAACACCAGCTGAGAGTCTTACAATTTAACTCAATTCAGACACTGTCTACCTAGTGACAGCATCATATTCCATAGGGTGAGGGCTTAGGCCCACAAAACTGCTCTCCTCCACAACCTTCCGAGACTCTTCCCAACTCCGCCTCACCTCCACCCATTTCAGATGGCAGTCTCAAGCCCACATTCTTACCTATGTTTCTGACCAACTGGCTATAAATCACAGGTTTCCCACAACCCCTTCCTTCGGTTTAATTTGCTAGAGAAGCTCACAGAACCCAGGAAACCTAATTACTTACTTGATCACTGGTTTGTGATAAAAGGATATAACTCAGCTATAGCCAGATAGAAGAGAAGTATAGGGTGAAGTATAAGGAAAGCACAGGGAGCTTCCATGCCCTCTCCAGGACCTCCACCAACTTGGAAGCACTCTGAACCATCTCCTTGTGGGTTGTTATGGAGACCATTAAAGGAGCATGATTGATTAAATCATTGGCCATTGGTGATGATTCAACCTTTCGCCCTCTTCCTTTCCTGTAAATGAGGGGGTGGGACAGAAACTTCCACCCCTCCATCGGTGATTAGTTCCACTGGCAACCAGCTCAGGTGCTTTCCAAAAGTTACTTCATTAACACAAACCCCGTTGTGGTGGAAAGGGACTTGTTAAGAATGACAGCCTACCCTTTTCACCCTTGTGGCCCTAAAGCATTTTCAGGAACTAAATACTATAACAAAAGATGTTTCCGTTGCCCTTATTGCTCAGGAGATTCCAAGGGTTTGGGGAGCTGTGAGCCAGGAGCTGTGGACAAGGACTGAACATATAAGAAGTATTTTTTGGTCACCTGAAATGACCAAACATATATTTTTACAAACCATGTTTAAAACAAGACAATAGGCCCAGAATGGAGTCATTAACGCTAAGCCCCACATTACGGTCCTGAGACTTGACTTAATTACACTTTCAGCTCTCCCACAAATAGAGTGTTAAACTAGTCAGTCAGGAATTACCTGATCAGCATTAGTGAAGTCATCTGCCTGATAGACCCCTGCAGTCCCCTAAACGTAAGTGACCCTGCCACAACTAAGTTTACTAGTACAACTTCCTTGTTCCCACTCCCTTCTGCCTGTAAAAGTCTTCCATTATGTACAACTCCTTGGAGCTCCTTTCTATCTGCTAGATTGGATGCTGCCCATTCAGGAATTGTTGAATAAAGCCAATAAGATCTTTACAATGTACTCAGGTGAATTTAGGGTTTTCTTAATAACACAGTATCGCAATATTGTAATCTGTAACCCAGATTTAATCATTGATCTCTGAACATTTTTCTAAGCCTATTATCTCACCTTATTCTCAAATTCTAGAAATGATACCTCCCCGGGCCCTATGTCCTCTGAGAACTAAGCTCTGTCTTGCTTCTTTTCAGTTTTTCCAGAGACGAGAGCAGGGGTCTTAAAGTTCCACAGAGATCATCAAGAAACATAATGAGTGAGACTGGCAAGATGCAAGATAACAGAGAGTGTGGGGCTTGCTTGTCCCATATAAAAAGGACAGCTACATAGCTGTGACAGATTGTTGCCATATAGGAAAGCTAAATCTGTTATTTTCTTATCTTCCAATTATTTCAAGAAAACCCAATATCCATATTTTTCTGAGAAATTTCCCATGGCTTTAAATGTTGGCAAATAATGTAATAATAACAACTTTATTTGGTCCAACACATACATACACACAGAGACACACACACACGCACATACACACACCCCTCTGGGCAAATCTAGCTCATAGTCTCCAATTCGCAAATTTAGGATTAGAGCTTTGTCTCAAAAATCTCAGCTATCTGATAAATGGAAATCTTTGTATTAATAAAAATATTAAGAATAGCAAATTTTTCTTTGCATAAATGTAGAGGTATTTTCAAGTTAGAAAAGAAATGGGCTCTTTTAAAAAATGATACAAAACATTCTGGAGTGTGGCCAAGAGCTGAGAGTGCCTGCTCTGGAACCACACCACCTATGTCTAAATCCTGCTTCTGCTACTCATTAGCTGTGGATCTTGGGCAGGTTATTTAAACCCTCTGTGCCACAGTTTCTTTGTTTTTGAGGTCAAGGTCATTATTAAAATAGTTGCCAACCTCCTAGCACTGTGAGAGTTGAATTAGCTAATTTTTTGACTCTCAAAGGCCAGTGACTAGCATATAACAAATTTTATATGTATTTTTTCTTCAAAGTAATAAATTTCACATAAATGTATGGTCTTGGAAACATTTTTGTACAGAAAAGGGAGACTAAACCAGCTTATCCTTGGTTAAGCTGCTTGAGAAGTCCCACAGGGACCGGTAAGAAATAGAAGTCTATCATCCCATATTACTGGGTGAAAATTTACAGTGTGAGGAGAACACCATGTCACAAGGAACTTCTGCAAGAGGGGTAGAATTACTCTGCTTTTTTTTTCCCCTTGCTATAATAGTGCCTAGGATTTTTCAGGGAAAATTGGCCCATCAGCCAATAATTCCTTACTACCAATCCAAGAAAAGTTTCTATAGTGTGAAAGTGAATGGAGTTATTTTGTTATGGTGACCTTTAAAAGACACTAGAACTTTATTTAAATTAAGAACAGAAATACATTCATAAACAAAGCTTTAACTTATTATCTTAGAAATAGTCAATCTTTGGATATATACAGTAGTTGTGTCGATGAGTTAGGAGGAATAGAAACGATCTCTTTCCAGATGTCTATTCATATTGTCAATATAGTCAATATTGTGAAAAATAAGCTATGTCAGAGATTAGAATCCGTAAAAGACAGGGAAGCCACTCATCACTGGTAACATCACCATGAGAAGTTGTTACATGGAAATGACTAATTCTTGTTGTCAGTTCTCATTTCCCAGACTCATTCTTGATAGTATCAAGATGTGACATGTCTGAGGTAGATTGAGGATAGAGATAATATCTGACTTTTATTGAATAAGTGTTCTAGGTTATTGAAAAGCATTTATTAAAAATTCATTTTACCATATGCAGTTGTTAGGGTTTGTCTAGGATTCAGTGGTTCTCAACTTGGGTTGATTTAGCTCCCCAGGGACATTTTGGTGGTTACCACTGAGTGGGGAGGTGCTACTAATATCTAGTGGGAACAAACCAGAGACATGTCATACGTCTTACAATGCACAGGACGGCCTCCAAAACAAAGTACTATTTGACCCCAAAGTGTCAATAGCACAGAAAATGAGAAATCCTGAAGTGGAGTGCAGTGGAGTGGTGTTTAATAATCTAGCTTGGCCGAAATTAAGAAGCTAAAAATTGTATTTTTTTTGTCTTAGTAAAATTCCAAATCAGCAATCTTAGTTTCCATTTGTCTTTTCCCTCAAATGTTAGTCTTATCTTTTTTTTTTTAAGATTTTATTTATTTATTTGAGAGAGAGAGAATGAGAGAGAGCACATGAGAGGGGGGAGGGTCAGAGGGAGAAGCAGACTCCCCGCCGAGCAGGGAGCCCGACGTGGGACTCGATCCCGGGACTCCAGGATCATGACCTGAGCCGAAGGCAGTCGCTTAACCAACTGAGCCACCCAGGCACCCAGTCTTATCTTTTTTTATATATTCTTGATTTTGTTTGTTAAACAGTTCTTAAATATAAATGCATCTCTTTAGAGGGGACTGCTCTTTTCATGGAATTTATGTATCCATGGATAAACATTACCTCTTGTTGGAATGAGACTGATTGTAGTGGAAATTAATAATAAAAAGAAAAGATACTAGGTCATTAGTGTGAGTTTACAAAAGATTATTGATAATTTTTTTTCCAGTAGCTGCTTTATTTTTTCCCTTTTTTAATTTGAATTCAATTAATTAACATATATTATTAGTTTCAGAGGTAGAGTTCAGTAATTTATCAGTCTTATATAACACCCAGTACTCATCACATCACGTGCCTTTCTTAATGTCCATCACCCAGTTACCCCATTCCCCCTCCCCGCTCCCTGCCAGCAACCCTCAGTTTGTTCCCTATGATTAAGAGTCTCCTATGGTTTGTCTCGCTCTCTGCTTTCATCTTGTTTTATTTTTCAGTATTTTAATAGAGTTCCACTACATAGTAATAATTTGGATTTTGCACTGTAGTGTGAGGCAAAGAACATGATTTTCCGTTTCAGGCAAAACATATGTAAATCCTACCTCCTCCACTCATTAACTGTATGAGCTTACATGCCCTCGTGCCTCAGTTTTCTCATCTGTAAAATGGAGATACTGGTAGTACCTACTTCACAGAGTGATTGTGAGAAATAATAAGTTCTTATATACAAACTGCCTAGAACATTTCCTGGCCCTTAGGAAACAATATATAAACATTAGCTAAAAATAAGTGATTGATGAATAAATAAAACAGATGTAAAATACCTATCCTCCTACAGGCAATCCCTCCTCTTTTAACCTTAGTAACGAAATAGGAAATAAGACATTGATTTTAGTCTTAGCAAGGAGTATGATTGTTTTGCAGTATTGCAACTGTTCTTCAGTTATTTTCATTGTATTTCAGTATGGCTCTTCGACCTATACCCTGTGTGTTGATCAAGTGCACACTATTTACACAGCACTAGGCAATGCAAATACGTGTAGCATGATTCCTGTGTCTTCTCCCAGACTCAGAAATTCATAATTATTGAAACTTACAGTCTCTTTTATATGGAACATTTCAAGCATTTGTTTCTTCCAAATATGGTTATAATTCAAGAAAGGATCAGACTGGGGCACCTGGATGGCTCAGTCAGTTGAGCGTCTGACTTGACTTCAACTCAGGTCATGATCTCAGGAGCCCACGTTGGGCTCATGCTTAAGGTTCTCTCCCTCTCCCTTTGTCCCTCCCCTACTAGTGCCTCTCTCTCTCTCTCTTTCTCTCTCTTAAAAAAAAAAAGGGTCAGACAAAAAAATAACTGCACAATTTTCTGATGTGTTTACAAAACTTTTTTTTTTTTTTTGGAAAGACTGAACTCTATAATGTATAGAAATATGTGTATATTCTCCAAATTGTTTTTTTTTTTAATGCTTGTTGTATTTTTTTGGAATTTCTGCCTTTCTCTGCCTTTCACCTCTTCCAGTGCTCTTCTCAACAAAGCTTTATCAGATATCTCAGAGTTATTGTCCCTTTTCTGAAGACTGAAATAAGAATCAAAGAGTATAGCGAAACACTCAGCCATCATGATATTTTGGTAGAGTTGTGTTCTCTCTAATTGGGGGCTTTACATTCATTGGGAATGAAAAATCTGTTTACTCTGCTGGAGAAATTAGGCTCTGAAGAGATTGTTTTAGTTCTCTTTGTTTATGATGATTTGTTAGCTCTCGACTGCAGAAATAATTTTGTTGTTTACGTTAATCTATGGTGGCAGTATTAACTTCACATCATACATAAATATAATTATTGATCATTACCAGCTGTAATTCAGTGTTAGAATTACAGATTTACATAATTGTGCTATTAAGTATAAACTTGAACTTCATATCTGGGGTCACAAATAACTGGAGGCAGTAGAAACAGAAAATTCTGATTATATGTCATTCATATTTTAATATACGCTGTTGCAATTTTGATCAGTGTTAATGTAAATATTTTTATGTACTTTACAGCAATGAGATGCTAATGGGTGGAAATTACAGCAATATTGATCTAGCTAATAAAATGTAATACATTAGTAAGAAAGGATATTTATTATATGCTTCAACTATTACTATACATTATCTCCCTAAGGAACATGAGCTCCATGACGGGCAAAGAATGATTTTTGAACCAAACACTCTAAGCTTCTTCCCAATTCACAATCATGGTTTTTCTGCTCTGCCTCTTTTAAAATGATGTGGATCCAAAAAGGGCAAGTCTACTTCTATAACATTCAAATTATCTCTCTTGATATATTTAGTATGTGGAAAACACTCTATGATAATCAACAAAGTTGACTTGTCTAGAAATATTCTTTAAGATGCTACATATGTCTGTATTGTTTAAGTCTCAATAAATGTGCTGTAAATAAACTATGCAGTAAGGCCTAAATTCTAATCTTAGAAATTCGATGAGCTAAAACACTCCACAAAAACCAATACTTGCAACCAGAATTGCAAATGAAGCAATTTGGGCTATAATATCAAAAACTGAATAGACTTCTAACTTTTTAACACTAAATTGAGACATATCTTAAGCTATCTTTTTTGGATTCATAAAATCAAAACTGGAAAGGATTTTAAACATTAAGCCACTTTTGTTTTCTTTTGCTAATTTCCATATTTTACTGAATTGTATGAGGTTGCCCTTTTTTTGTGGGTCAAATTGATCAAATGGCAATTTCATATGTCCCTCCCAATTATATATGCATCTATCCATCTATTTCTCTATCTGATGTCAGTCCATCTGTCTACCTATCCATCTATATCAATCTGTTTTTATCAAAGTAGAGGTAATATATACTCATGGACAAAATTCCAAAACACACCAAAGGTAAAAACAAAACACAAAATTAATTATTCTATTTTTCTCTCATTCTCAGTTCTCCAGCCCTAATTCATTTTTTTTAAAGTAGGCTCCATGCCCAGCATGAGCCCAACCCAGGGCTCAAACTCATGACCATGAGATCAAGACCTGAGCCAAGATCAAGAGTCTGATGCTCAACCAACTGAGCCACCCAGGTGTATCCTGCCCTAATTCAATTTTTAAATTGTAGTTAATTTATTTGTATAAATGGTGTATACAAATAGCTGTTATTCTGCACTTTGCTTTTATTTTTCACCTTTTAAATACTTTTTAAGTTGTGGTTAAATCACATAACATAAAATTTACCATCTTAACCATTTTTAACTGTAAAGTTCAGTGCTGTTGAATACATTCATATTGTTGGGCAGGCAATCTCCAGAACTGTTTTCATCTTGCAAAACTGAAACTCTCTGCTTATTAAACAATTTCTTATTCCTCCCTTCCTCCAGACCCTGGCAACCACCATTTTACTTTCTATCTGTATGAATTTGACTAGGTACCTCATACATGGGGAGTCATATAGCATTT
>NC_138375.1:76464968-76489370 GCF_054177405.1 Leptonychotes weddellii | reverse complement strand
GCTAGAAGTGAAATTGCTGGATCGTATGGTAAATTCTATTCTTAATTTTTTGAGGAACAGCCTTATTGTTTTCCACTGTGGCTGCACCATTTTACATTCACACCAACAGTGCACAATCATTCCCAAATATCCACATCGTCACCAAAACTTGTTACTTTCTGTTTTGTTTTGTTTTGTTTTTAATGATTTTTTGTTTATTTATTTGAGAGAGAGAGAATGAGAGAGAGTACATGAGAGGGGGGAGGGTCAGAGGGAGAAGCAGACCCCCCGCCGAGCAGGGAGCCCGATGCGGGACTCGATCCAGGGACTCCAGGACCACGACCCGAGCCGAAGGCAGTCGCCCAACCAACTGAGCCACCCAGGCGCCCTGTTTTGTTTTGTTTTTTGATAGCATCCATCCCACTGGGTATGAGGTGGGATCTCATTGCGGTTTTGGTTTGCATTTCCGTAATGATTAGTAATACTGAGCATCTTTTCATGCACTTTCTAGCTACTTGTATATTTTCTTTGGAGAAATATCTATGCAAGTCCTTTGCCCATTTTTTAATTGAGTTTTTTTGTTGTTGAGTTTTATTAGTTCTCTATATATTGTGAATATTAATTGCTTTTTACGTATATGATTTGCAAATATTTTTCCCACCTCATAGGCTGCCTTTTGCTCTGTTGGTTATATCTTTTGATGAATTTTTTTTAATTTTGATGTCCAATTTATCTATATTTACTTTTGTAACTTGTGCTTTTGGTATAATGTCCAAGAAATCCAATATTGTGAAGCTTTTCCCCAGGTTTTATTCTGGGTTTTATAGTTTTAGCTCTTACATTTAAGTCTTTGATTCATTTTGAGTTAAATTTTGCAGGTAGTGTAAGGTAAAAATCCAACTTCATTCTTTGGTATGTGGATATCCCGTTTTCCCAGTGTCGTTTGTTAAAAAGATCATCCTCTTCCTATTGAGTGGTCTTGGCAACCTTGTAAAAAATAATTTGACCATATATGCAAAAGTTTATTTCTGGGCTTGAAATTTTATTCCATTGGTCTATATGTCTATCTTTATGTGAATACCATATTGTTTTTGACTATGATAGCTTAGTAATAAGTTTTGTATTCAGGAAGTTTGAGACCTCCAACTTTGTTCTTTTCAAGATTATTTTGGCTAGTCAGGACCCCTTGAGATTCTATATAAATATTAGAATGGATTATTCTATTTCTGCAAAAAAAAATGCCATTGGAATTTTTATAGAGGTTGCATCAAATCTGTAGATCATTTTGGATAATGTTGACATCTTAACAGTATTAAATCTTCTGAACCATGAACATGGAATATCTTCCCATTTATTTGTGTGTTTATTTATTTCAGCAGTATATTTTGTAGTTTTCAATACACAAATCTTTAGTCTCCTTGATTAAGTTTATTCCTAAGTATTTGATCATTTCCAGTGCTATTAAAGGTAAATTTTTTTCTTAATTTCCTTTTCAAATTGTTTATTGTTAGGATACAGAAATGCAACTGATTTTTATGTGTTGATTTGTATCCTGCAACTTAACTGAATTTGTTTCTTACTTCCAACAGTTGTGTGTGTGTGTGTGTGTGTGTGTGTGTAATCTTTAGTGTATTCTAATATCTGTGAACAAAGACAATTTTACTTCCTTTCCGACTTGGATGCCTTTTATTTCTTTTCTTGCCTCATTTCTCTGGTTCAGATTTCTAGTATTATGTTAATAGAAGTGATGAAAGTGAGCATCCTTGCCTTGTTCCTGACCTTAGAGGTAAAGTTTTGTCTTTTACCATTGAGTATGATGTTAGTTGCGGACTTTTCATATATGACTTTTACTAAATTGATGTCATTTCCTTCTATTTCTTTTTTGTTGAGTGTTTTATCATAAAAGGACATTGTATTTTGTCAAATGTTTTTTCTGCATCAATAGAGATGATCATATTATGTTTTTGTCTTCATTCTGTTAACATGGTGTATTACATTGGTTGATTTCTATATGTTGAACCATTTTGCACTGCAGGAATAAATTCTACTTGGTCATAGTGAATAATACATTTAATATACTACTGAATATCAATTGATAAGATTTTGTTGAGGTTTTTTGCGTATTCATCAAAGATATTGGTCTTTAATTTTCTTTTCCAGTAGTTTCTTTGTCTGGCCTTGTATCAGAGTAACACTGACCTCATAGAAGGAGTTTGTCTTTCCTTCTCTTCAATTTTTTGGAAGAATTTAAGGAGGATTGATGTTAACTCCTCGTTAAATGTTTGATAGAATTCATCAGTGAAACCATCTAGTCCTGGACTTTCTTTGTTGGAAGTTTTATGATGCCTGATTCAGTCTTTTACTAGTTTTTAGGTCTCTTCAGATTTTTTATTTCTTCATAATCCATTCTTGGTATGAACCTTGTTTTTCATTAACTTAATGATACACTTAAGTAAATTCTTCAAAAATGTACACACAAATTACTTTGTTCTTTTTGATAGCTATATAGAGTGCCATATTATTTTTAGCTATAATTTACTGCTCTAACCCAACTCCTTAAGTCCCCTTTCATCTGCCTTTAAATTCATTTTTAAGTCAGGTTGATTGAGATACAATTTACATGCAATAAAAATCACTCTTATTAAGCATAAAGTTTAATGAGTTTTGACAGATATATACAATTGTGTCATCATGCCCACAGTCAAGATATAGAACATTTCCAACACCCCAAAAGTTCCCTTGTGCCGCTTTTCAGTTGTTTCCTTCCCCTAGGGAACCACTGATATGTTTTCTGTTCCTACAGTATTGCCTTTTCCAGAAAGCCACATAAATAGATCCCAGCAGTATATAGATTTTTATGTCTGGTTCTTTATATTTAACAAAAATTTTTTACAAGATTCTGTTATGATGTTGCATGCATTTCATTCCATTTCACTGACGAGTTATTCCATGGCATGAATGTGCCACAGTTTGTTTATCCTGATAGGCATTTAGCTTGTTTGCGGTTTTGGTCAATTATAAATAAAAGTCCTAGGAACATTCACATATAGCTTCTTGTGTGGACAAGAGTTTTAGTTTTTCTCTGGAACAAGGTTTCAGGATCGTAGTTAACTGTATGTTTAGTTCTAGTTCTCCAAGCTGCTGGCTTTCTCTTTAGCAACATGTGAGATACCCTGTTCTTCTATATCCTCGCCAGTTTTTGGCGTGTCTTAAAAAAAAAAAAAAAACCTGAGCCATTCTAGAGGGCATGAGTGTTACATTACTGTGGTTTTAATTTGCATTTCCCTATTTTCCATTGGTATATCTTTTATTATAAACGTATCTGTTCAAATTTTTGCCCATTTTTAAATATAGCTTTTATTTTCTAATTAGTGAGCTGTAAAGTTTTTCTATATTAAACATGCTAATCCTTGATCAGAAATGTATTGTGGAAACACATTCGTCAGGTCTGTGACTTGCCTTGTATTTTCTTATTGGTGGTGGCTTTCAAAAAGCAAAATTTTTTGTTTTGATCAAGTCCAACTCACATTTTTTTCTTTTATGGCTTATGCCTTTTTTGCCCTATATAAGAGATTTTTGCCTAATTCAAGTCACAACAATTTTATTGCATGTTTTCTTCTGGAAGTTTTATAGTTTTATCTCTTATATACTTAAGTCTACGATTCATGTTTAGTTAATTTTATAGGGTATGGGGTAAGAATTAGGCAAGAAGAAATAAAAGGTATCCAAATTGGAAAGGAAGAAGCAAAGTGGTCTGTTTGCAGATGACATGATCTTACATATAAAAAGAACCCTAAAAACTCCATGTGCAAAAAAAAAAAAAAAAGCATTAGAACTAATAAACAAGTTCATTAAATTTGCAGTGTTCAAAATCAACTTACAAAAATCAGTTGCATTTCTATGAGCTGACAACAAACTATCCAAAAAAGAAATTTGGGAAACAACTCAGACTCGAGGATCGATGAAAGTTTACTTTGGGATACAAAGTGCAATGAAACCGAAGAACTCCTTCTCTTCTATTCTTAGTCTTCTAGCTTTCTGAAAATGTATATTTGGGATGCAACGTTTACCTCTTGAGCAAAGAGAATATGACATCAAAATAAATTATCCTTAGTAAAATGTAGCTTCAGGCATGCACTAGTCATGCAAAAGGTTTTTCAGTCTTAACCTTATTTACTTGCTATGTGAATTACTGTGTCCTTTGCATTTAAAGTTTCCTCATTTGTGAAAGGGGATAATGATGCAGACCTCTTCACAAGATCACTGTGTCACGTAACTAATTAATACTGTAATTATAAAGTACTTAGAAAATATAATGCACGAGACAAATGCCAAGTGTTTTTATTGGAATCATTTGAGTGCTCTGCTCATCTAGATTTACTACTTTAGCAAGGCAAATAATTCTAAACAGTAAGAAAGCCTCAACCATACATACTAATTAATCTAATTTAAACATTTATTATGTACTGTAAATATGCCTTGTTAAAATATGCATTTTAGTGAAGGCCACCATTAAAATCATCCTTTAGAAATTGAGTTGCTTGAGGTCTGCATAAAATGAATTCAGCTTTGGCCTTTCTCAGTGACAATTTAGATCACATTTATCTTACAAATAGTTACGTTGTTGATTTATTTGTTTATTTGACTGAGTGCTGATTGTCAGGGATTCAGTTAATATTAATGTTTAAGTGAGAATAAAAGGAGGGAAATTAGCAAACTCTCTTTGTCTCTGTAATGAAAGATTTGAAAAGAGACACTATATTTTTGACTTTTGGTCTAATATCCATTAGGGGACCTGTTCTGAAAAGGAAATGCCCAAGAGTAGAAGATGGGAACATGCTGTGTGCTTTGAGGGAAAACTTGATTTTGAGCATGCGACCCACATTATCTCTATAGGTTTTATCCTATAAAGGTCCCAGAGTTGATAAAACATGAGCAAAGCTGAATAGAATCTACGTGTGGATCCCTAGTGCCACAGTTCCTCAAAAGGTAAAACACGATGAGTAATTCTACATGCAGAATAAAGAGATTTCATGAGGGTTGTTTTTTACTTAAATGAATCCACTATTAAAAATAATAATAATAATAACAACTTGTTCCGAGTAACGGCATTTTACCCACCACAGTCAAAAGTTGAATTCTCTTTTACTCTCTTCTGAAAAATACAAGCTAGCTGGTCAGTTGGATCAATACCTAAACATTTTTCTCCACAGAACTCAAAGTAGAATTGCTATTGCTGAGTGTAAAATACATTCCCCCTGTCGGATACTCTCTTCTGATCCTTGTGAGAGTCCTCCTTCTGCCAGTGACCTAAAGATACATATTAACAGTTGTAAAATAATAATACAAATAAATTTAAAAAGATATAACTTGAGGCTTTCCTGACTTCCTTCACACTCACAATTACCATCAATGAAAATTTTATTAAACCTCTAATTACTCTACATTTCCTAGTGCAGATTAAACAGCTGCCCACACAATTTTTTCCACTGAAAACTGTAAACAGACCAATGCATGCAACTATCTCTCCACCTACTGACTCCTTTCTAGCAAGCACTGTCCTGTCACAAAACAATGTACTTTCATAAATGACCACCCACTGGAAATGGCCACCCCTCGACAGCCATAAAGTGGACTTACAACGAGAAGCATCAGAATACACATCAGGAAAGCAAACTTGCGAAAATGTAACTTGGATCCTATTTACCTCTTTGTCTCTTTGTTGCCAGACCCATCAGGTAATTTGCACGTTCTGAGCCATCACGACGAAAGAAAAGCAAACTCTGTCACCATTTTGATTTACAAATAAAATGTATTTTTGAGATTAAAAGGCAATGTACTGGAAAATGTATTACAAAGAAAAATTACATTTTAGGGAAATTAATTGTGGTTCCTAAGTAACAGAATAAACATATTGATGTAATTCCCTTTGAAATATGACACAGTCATAGTGAAAATAAAATATTCTGAAACAAATTTACATTTGTCTTTCTCTGCCCAGCTCCTCCCCAACACATTTATCTCCACGTTTAAAAAACTGAGCGTAGGTTAAAAGAGATTGCTCTTGAAACATTGAAATATGTATAAACTAGGGTCACACATGCATTTTTAAATACATTTTAGACCTTCATTGCAAGAGTGAGAACATTAATTATGAATGTAGTTAAGCCCTGAGATCACTGGATTTTATTTTTGCGTTTTATTCACTTTTTAAACACAAACTTACACACCAGCCTCCCAAGAGCTTCATCTTGTTCAAAGGGTCCCTTAGACAAATTTTTAGTTTGATACAAGAATGTATTAAACCACTTGCGTTTCTCAGCAACCTAATCTCCCTTGACCGCTTTGTAACTTTAATAATAAGTAACATCTGAGTCATCTAAGGGAGCATTTATCATGAAATTCAACTCCTAATTTGATACATATTTTTAAATAAAAGGCAGAAATTACCATTCAATAATAAAAACAGCTTGATTTAAAAATTACCTATGAGCTGAGAAGTATAAGAAATCCACAGTGTTAAAAAAAAAAAAAGCCCCCAAAAATCATATCATGTAAAATGTTGCTGTTTGCAATTTTAACTGTTTGACAAAACACACCTCTGAGCATAGATTGGTTGCGATAAAACAGGTGGGTCCTGAGGAAGTCATGAGGTCTCACCATCTGTCTCCACTTGTCTCCAATGCACAGTATTCTTTACCTGAAGCCATTACTCACCTCGGGATGACTTTTATTTTCTCTTATTTCTAACCCTATTTCCTAATTAAACAAGGACAAATTGGATTATTTTTATAGGAATGTGTCGATCGTGCTTTTTGTTTAAAATGTCCTTTCACGGAGCACTGGGTGTTATACGCAAACAATGAATCATGGAACACTACATCGAAAACTAATGATGTAATGTATGGTGATTAGCATAACGTAATAATAAAACTAAAATAGAATAAAATGTCCTCTCTAGAACGACTCAATTGAGATCTATTTGGTACATGGCTTCTGAACACCACAGAGTGATTAGAGCTAGGACTTAACCCGCCATGACGGTCAGGGTACTGTCAAGCAGAGGGACAGAAAAGCTTCTGCTTGGTTGCTTAAGTTGCTTGGTAGCAGTTCCATAGGTATTTGGAAGAGAGCCTAAAGGCAAGTCTGCTAAATCTTTTCAGCATCTCTGGCTGGCATGGAGAAATTATTTTCGTCTTTCATAGACTTCTCCCATTTACTCTGTTTCTCAAGCAACGTATACCACTCCTTCGGCACCCCATCCCCTCTCCCTATACCGACTGCCCTCCCGATGCCTGAGACCGGGACACCTGTGCTGTTCCTGGCCCTGACAGCAAAACATCCCTCCTCCTCTCTTCAGGAGCTCTGATAGCTCGGCAGGCACACTCGCGTTTTGATTTCTGCTAGGTTTCCTCCCCCCCAAATTTTATCATTACTGAGTCTTATTTATTAGCTTTCTACTTCCCTACTAACCACCCCCCTGTGACAAATAAAATATATTGTAAAACATTGTAGGAATAAGATTTTATTCTATATACTGAAATGGGGAACAAATAATTAGAGAAGGCCAAACCTATGGGCAGATAGGTACTCAAAACATCTGAATGAAAAAGAACATTCTATAATGAGAGTTTGGAAACTAGGATCTAGTCCGGATTTTCATTTCTGGCACATTGTGAGGGCAGCCAAAAACCAGCTGATGCTGGAGGTTGATGCTTAATTTCTCTAGGCCATTTCTAGAGCAGATCCAAGTTACTCTTAATTACTTCTAGCCCTAAAAATTTCAGAAAGGAGCATGGCAGATGCTGTTACAAAGTAAGGCAACGTGTGAAAATGAGCTGAAAAGTGAGGAATGCTGAAGATGAAAGAGGTCTCCACCTTCTGGAAATTCATTTACCGAAATTAAGGCAATAGTACACATTGCATAGTATCACCACTCTTTTTTTTTTTTTTAAAGATTTTATTTATTTATTCATGAGAGACAGAGAGAGAGAGAGAGAGAGAGAGGCAGAGGGAGAAGCAGGCTCCCAAGGAGCAGGGAGCCCGATGCGGGACTCGATCCCAGGTCCCTGGGATCATGACCTGAGCCGAAGGCAGACGCTTAACCATCTGAGCCACCCAGGCGCCCAGTATCACCACTCTTCAAGAGAGAATGTTGTAAAACTGTAAGGAAGGGGAATCGGTCTAATGGTTTCCCTTTACCTTTTACAGAGTCAACTACGAACATTAAGTACTGAACATAACTTTGATTTCTCAAGAGTATTTAGAAGCCTGTGAAAATCATGAGAGGAATGCCAAAATGTCCTTGAGCAAACTACCTGCTAGATTTCTAACACAGTCTAATACTGCTTAAGCTGCGACCAACTCTTAAATTTCAGGAATGTGCTTTTCCTCCAGGCACATATTTTGTAAAGGGAAGATAGAGCTGCCTTTTGTACTGCTTTAGCTTTGTGTAGCCCTCCCTTTCTGAATGGAAAGTTTTAAGATTTAAAAATACCTTTTTACTTCCTCCTTGCATGTGTTCCTGTAAAACCTACCAAATCCCATTCGTTACTCTTTCTCCACAGATCAGTAGGAATGATTATAGCTACCCAATTACATAAGTCAAGGGCTGTAAGCTTTATAAGCTCAGTCAGTTCCATTGCTATAACAAGTGAAATAAATTGTTTTTAGAGATTTTCTACAACTTTCTACTGGTTTGCCTTCTAGTCTATACAAAGCATCATGGGACTTTATGTGAATGATTTATACAGTTCAAATCAGGTTCTTCCAGAGCAATAGAAAATATAGGAGTAATAATAACAATAGTAATAATAAATGTCATTTTGCCGTTCTTTACAACATGCTAATTCAATTAAGGTCTGGTTTCATCCTCCAACATCCCTGTCTTTTACTATTATCCTAATTTTGTTTCCAGCTTTCTTGATATATAATTGCCATATAACATTATATAACTTTAAGGTATACAACATAATGATTTGATATATGTTTTACAAAATGATTACTGCAACAAGTTTGGTTAACACATCCATCACTTCACATAGTTACAATTTTTTCTTGTGATGAGACCAATTTAAAATCTATTCTAGGGGCGCCTGGGTGGCTCAGTTGGTTAAGCAACTGCCTTCGGCTCAGGTCATGATCCCGGAGTCCCGGGATCAAGTCCCGCATCGGGCTCCCTGCTCGGCAGGGAGTCTGCTTCTCCCTCTCACCCTCCTCCCTCTCATGCTCTGTCTCTCATTCTCTCTCTCGCAAATAAATAAAATCTTAAAAAAAAAAAAATTTTTTTAAATAAAATCTAATCTTAGCAACTTTCAAATATATGATATAGTATTGTTAACTATAGTTATTCTGCTGTACATTATATCTCTAGAACTTATTTATATCATGACTGGAAATTTGTACCTTTTGACCATCTTCACCCATTTCCCAATACCCCACCCCCCCCAAAAAAATCTGGAAACTAACAATCTGTTCTCTGTTCCTATGAGTTTGTTTTTTGTTTTTTTTTTAAGATTTCATATATAAATGAGATCATATGGTATTTGTTTCTGATTTACTTCACTTAGCATAATGCCCTCATGTTTCATCCATTCTGTTGCATATGGCAGGATTTCCTCCTTTTATGGCTGAATAATATTCCATTGTACATAAAATGCCACATTTTTTCTCTCCATTCATCTGTCAGCAGGCACTTAGGTTATTTCCTTGGCTTGTGCATTATAAATAATGCTGTAATGAACATGAGGATAAAGATATGTCTTTGAGAGAGTGACTTAATATCCTTTGGTTTCATACCCAGAAGTGGGATTTCTGGATCATATAGTAGTCCTAATTTCAATTCTTTGAGGAACTTCTATACTGTTCTTCATAGCTGCTACACCAATTTACATTCCCGCCAATAGCATTACAAGGTATTTCTTTTTTCCACATTCTTGTCAACAGTGTTATCTCTTGTCTTCTTGATAAGAGACATTCTTAAAGGTGTGAGGTGATAGCTCATTGTGTTTTTGATTTGCATTTCCCTGATGATTAATGATGTTGAACACATCTTCATGTACCCGTCAGCAAATAATATCTTCCTTGGAAAAATATTCAGGTCCTTTTAATTGGCCTGTTTTTGTTTTTGTTTTACTACTGAGTTGTATATCTTCTTCAAATATTTTGGATATCAACCCTTTGTCAGATATATGGTTTGCCTCTAGATTTTAGACGAGTCTAGTCATGCGTAAAATACTTGACTTGTTATAAGATTGTGAAATAGACTCATTATAAATTATTACATGAAGCAAAAAACACACCAGAAAAACTTTTCTATATAGTCTTGCCTTTAGAACTATCCCAAAAGCTCACATCATAGGGGAGAAATGCTCAAATGTTGGTGATGCAAGAAAGGAGAACTATGTCTAAAGGAGATTTTTTTTTTTTTTTCATTTCAGAGAGTACAGCTAAGGGACATATGTGTGAAATACTTCATATTAGGGAATATGAAGTAAAATCCTATTGAACTGAAGAAACAAAGTAAAAGTATACAGATTTCTCAGAACAAATACTGGTAAAATAGACGAGTAATATTGGGATGAACATCAATGAATCCTGAAATGTTTAGCTGAACTGTAATTTACTAAGAATCTAGTCACTTTTTTTCTTAAGTCATAAGCATGAACATTTTAAAAGACTGTCCTATAAATCCCTAGTGGTTAATGGGCTATGCTTCAGGAATGCCTTTTTTATTGTTAGAAAATCCACATCTAAGAATGATGGAAGTATATAAGAAAGGAATGGCCTATTAGAATAATTATTTAATAGATAGGGGTAAAATAAGAATATAATCCCATTCAATTCCAATCTAAAAAAAAGAAATCAAGTTTCAAAAAAATTTCTAAACCAAGTACTTTTAAATTGGATTGAATAGATCAGAATAAAGATTTTTTTGTGTGTGTGCCTTTAATTCTAATGATCATTCTGTGTAATAGGTATAAAAAGGCTACCGATTTTTCTTTTTCCAAATATTTGAGGTCTGAAAGGAGAACATGGCTAAGTGGAACTTGATCCCTTCTGCCTAGATGTAGGCCATGGGTGCCCATGTTTCACCCTTAAACAAACAAGAGAAATTAAGTTTTGTCTACTCTAGCCATTCTCACCTAATATTTTGATAAAAATAAACAAATAATAGACTTCTTCCTCTGGAGACCCACTGAAGAGACAGCTAAAGCTCTCCCTCTACCATCCCTTTCTCCTCCCCCAGATTAAAGAGCTCTTTGTGTTAGTCTCAAAGCAAAATGACTCAGAGACTATGAACATCATTCAAGATCAGTTCCTGCCAGTGTGTTCCCTTGATGTTGTCTTAAGCTTGCCTCTTTGTGTAGGGGCGCCTGGGTGGCTCAGTTGGTTAAGCGACTGCCTTCGGCTCAGGTCATGATCCTGGAGTCCAGGGATCGAGTCCCGCATCGGGCTCCCTGCTCGGCAGGGAGTCTGCTTCTCCCTCTGACCCTCCTCCCTCTCATGCTCTCTGTCTCTCATTCTCTCTCTCAAAATAAAAAAAAAAAAAAAAAAAAGCTTGCCTCTTTGTGTGAGTCACACCAGAATTCTTTTCCACTCCTCCACTTAAACTAACTAGTTGAGAAATTATCTGAGCAGGAAAAAAACAAAACAACAACAACAAAACAAACCTGATTTAAAAAAAAGTAAGTAAATACTTGAGGACATTATACTGTGTGTAGAGATAGAAATAAACAAAACTATAGTAAGAGACAACCCACACTGTTATATTCCAGGTCCTCATGGTGGATTGTTTTCCAGTAACATGAAGTGATGGTCTCTACTCTCCTTATTCTTGTTGCCTTGTCACACTTTGAGGGTAGCACTTACAAACTTTTGCTTTTTTAATTAAAGCAAAAGAAACTGCCACGCTTTTGTTCTCAGTGGTAATTCTAACAGTAAGTCAGTATTTAGCACAGCCATTCACATTCCATAAAATAGTTTTCCTTCTGATAGGAAAGTGCATTTTAAGCCTATGTTTGCCAGAGAGTCAGATGTGTAACTCAGAACTCAAAAGATTAAAAGATGTGAAAGCAACAACAATAGCTCATAGTGAAAGATAAAGTCACAAAAAACTTAAGTCTTAGAAAAGTAGCATTAAACTTTCTATTTAAACATTTAGAAATGAAACATCTACATACCTGTATTAGGAGAAATATAATTAACAAAGCATTCCTTTCAAGTTTTCATTGTTGGCCACTTAAAAGAATTTGAGCTTACAAATTAAAAGAAAGAAATCGACAGATTCTAAGTAGGTGCTTCATAAGTGAGCCTACGTTCCTCCTTATAAAACATGAATATAATACTATTTACTACTTCAGCAGTAATTTCCATATAGAATTATACATTGCTAAATTCAATAATCAGAGGGTTTTGTTTTGTTTTGCATTAAGCACAAAACATAGGATTGTGTAGAATTGAAAACATCTAGATACACATCATTATTACTTACAGAAATTTAAATTAATATTTTATACTAATATAAACAGAATAATATACAACATCTTTAATTACTAGTGCACCCAATATTTATAATTATGTGGGCAAACAAAATCCAATTGTAAGATTCAGAAAGTCTGTTTTCTGTAAGATTATCTCAAAAGCACTGAAGCAGTAGATTTACGACTTAAAATTTAGAATCAGAACTTATTGCATGGATCATCCATATCCCACAGATACAGAATAGAAATTGTTTCTTCTATCTTTGCAGTCCTCATATTGTATATTGTTTTACAAAAACTTAGCTCAAAAATATTAGTGAAATTAAACAGTTCTCTATCAATATCACATTTCATACTTGGTGTGGTATAGTTTCTTATCCAATAGCTAAAAGGTTTTTAAATTGGGCTCGGGTATTTTAATTGGGTTGATTCTTTTCCACAAAGAGCATAGCTACCATTCAATTTTTTGAAAGAAAACAATTCTATTGTTTCTTTTCTATTGAAAACAAACCTATTCCAGATAAAAATGGCTTTGAAGAATATACATACAAACGATTTTTACAGGATAAGGTTATAATGAAGAAAACAGTTGAGGTTTTTTTAAATAGATTTCCATGCCACATACAAATTGTTGTAACCAGGTGTCCACCCAAAACTTATCTTCCATTACCTAACACAGTAATATTTATTATTTCCCCCCTTGGACTCTGTTCTACTCTCAACAGCAGTGATACTCCTCCTCACATACAATTTGCAATATGCCATTCCCTATGTAGGGAATATATCCCCTTTGTATATCTGTAATATTATTAGGAAGGCCTGCAAAGTTCTAAAGGAAATCACTTGAAGGTACGTTAAGTTATAAATATTCTGGCGTCGATTTCATTCATTTGTTCATCCAATATTAACTGAATGCCTATTATGTGTCCAGCACAGTGGGAGCTGCTATGAAAGCTACTAGCAACGAAGAGGTGAGGGGGAAAACCCAGATATTTTCCCTCCTGTAGCTTATCCCTTCATGGAAGGGACAGACAACCATCCTGATAACAGTTAACTCAGTCAAAGGCCACCAGGAATACCTGTAGCTGAACAAGTTGTACGTATGACTTGTTACAACAGAGGGAGAACGCACCCTTGGGAACTGTGGTGTGTCTCAACAAGGGCAATAGCAAAAGCTTATTATAGCATTTGAGCTTGTTTGGGTAAGGTTGGGGATAGTTTAGGGGTAGATTGGGTGTTGTCATAGAGAAGGGGCAATTCTATCATTGGAGATCTCAATAAATCTTATCTAGAGAGAAGACAGATTAAGGCAAGTTTAAAGCTGTAACTGGCTTTTTAAAATAGTCATTCATTTAGGGAGGGGGGATTGTGGTTATTTCGTGGGTCGCCCAGTGACCTCGATGATGCGAATGTTCTGTGTGAGACATTATGTCCCGCAGGAGAACAACAGGGCTTAGCTGTAACAGCAAGATCAGTTTGCAACAGCATTGAGGCCTAGGTCTGAGTGATATATCAGTTCCCAGACATCAGGGGTTGCTTCTTTTTTTTTCCCATAGATTACTCAGAAAATAAACAGGATACGATAATAAATATCACTAGGACTAATATACATAATGTGGCCCAAAAGAGACCTCTTTGTGAAGATGACATTAAGCTAAGACCTGAGGCATAATGACATGAAGAGCTTAAAAAAAAAAAAAAAAGACAACCTTACCAGGCAAAGACAGGTGCAAAGAACCTAAGAGAGAAGGGGCAGAGCATGTTGAAAACCAGGAAGACTAACAATGTGGAAAAAAGTGAGGGGCAGGGAGAATAGCATGAGATACAGGCCCATACAGATTGTAGTAAGAGGTTTACATGTTATCCAAAGAGCAATGGGAAGCATTAATAGTGTGGGTGTATGGAGTGACTAATCAGTGACTTTATGCCAGGCCCACACCCAGGTATCTGAGTGTTATAGGCTGAATCGTGTCCACCCCAAATTGTATGTCAAAGTGCCAGTCCCCAGTACTCAGGGATGTTACTGTGTAATTAAATTAAAATGAGGTCATTAGGGTAGGTCCTACTTCAATATAACCAGTGTCTTTATATGAAAAGGAAATTAGGATACAAGCAGATACAAAGGAAAGACCATGTGAAGACACAAAGAGAAGATAACCATCTACAAACCAAGGAGACAGGCCTCAGAAGATATCAATCCTGCTGACACCTTGATCTTGGACTCCTAGCCTCCATAACTGTGAAAAAAATGAATTTCTGTTTTTTAAGCCACCCAGGATGTTTTACATTGTTATGGCTGCCCTAGCAAACTAATACAGTGTGTTGCTGGTACAGCATCCTTCAGTGTCCAAAGCTATGAAGTCAATGCTAACGGTTCACTGAATCAGTGTTTATTTTGGCTTGAAAAAATAAAAGGTGTTATATAGTAGCGTCACCAAAAATGGTCATCTCTCTGGGGTTCAAATCTATAATGAGGAGATAGGACAAGAAGGCAGCCATATTGCTTCTACTTCTAAAGTCCTAAGATTTATCACACAGGCCATTGGAATCATACTTCCAAAAATACGACTCTGTATTTATATCATATCTTTCTTCTAAGGAGTTCAAAACACTTCAAAGACATTTTCGTATCAATTCTCAAAGCATCCTGTGAAGGCAGGTAGGTGGGAAATATTATCATTCCTATTTGACATTTCTATACACCTACTCACTTGATTATAAGATCACTTTAACTGAATATATAATTTTTTTTTTCTGGGAAAAGAATACATGCCCAGAGAAAAAATGATGTTCATAAGAAAAATAGTATAATTTTGGATTAAGATCACACTCATGTGCTGAATGACCTAAACATTTGTAATATACACAATGACCCTTGAGATTTTAATTTAGATATAATTTCTTCTTTTGATATTTCTCTTTAAAAAAGTAGAAGTATTAACAAAATGACAGTCATAGTTTCTAGGTAGTGCCAGACTGAGGATAATTGGTCTATTTTTCTATATATTCATAATACAGTGTCTGTTGCACTTTTAAGGAGAGCATTGAAACATTCTGAAGTCCGAGAAGCTAAAAATTTGATTATTATTTTTTTTCCTTTAAGTAAAATATCACTCTAGATGATGATTTGTAATGAGAAATAGATTATCAGAAAGGTCAACTTTAAACAAAAATGCAATTTAAAACTTTCTAATATTGAAAAAAGAATCACTATATCCTAACTCCTATCTTTCCCCCTTTGAGAGGATAAAGACAAATATCCCTAACTCATGATCTTTCCTTCCTTCAACAGCTTTATCTTGTATCACTTCCTTCATGCTTCCTATGCTTCAGATTCACTAAGTTTCATGCACTCATTTATTTATTCAATAAATATTGACTCTACATCATAAGACATGGAGGTAAAATCAGTGACTCAGTCTTTATTTTGGCTTGAAAAAATAAAAGGGGTTTTATAGTAGTGTCACCAAGAAAGAGACTATATCAGGTCCCCTCCTTCACGGAGTATACCTACAGCAGGGAGAGAAGTAAACAGATAAAATAGTTCTACATGGTCATAAATGCTTTATTGATAATCCAGTGACATGGATAGAGGGAACTGGACAAAGAGGACTTCTATAAAAATGGTGGTGGAGCAAAGGCTCTATGAGAAAGTGAATTTTTGCTAAGATCTTAAGAATATGGGCCAGTTGTTTGAAGAGTTGAATTAACAACTTTAAGCAGAAATAACTAAATCTCAAAGCTATAATGCTGCAACGGCAGAAGTGGGTACTTGGGACTGGTAACAGAATTTGGAGGGCCCAGACCAAAATGAAAATGCAAGGCCCTTGTTTAAAAATTATTAAGAGGGGCGCCTGGGTGGCTCAGTTGGTTAAGCGACTGCCTTCGGCTCAGGTCATGATCCTGGAGTCCCTGGATCGAGTCCCGCATCGGGCTCCCTGCTCAGCAGGGAGTCTGCTTCTCCCTCTGACCCTCCCCCCTCTCATGTGCTCTCTCTCATTCTCAAATAAATAAATAAAATCTTTAAAAAAATAAAAATAAAAAATAAAAATAAAAATTATTAAGAATTTCAAGATGGTGACAGTAGAGACATTAAGTGCTAGGCCTGTCTGAATAGGGACTCTGTGCAACGGTAGGGTTGTATATCCATGAAGCCAAGCCTGAAAAGGGGTCCTCTGTGGACTGAGGTCTCTATGAAATCAGAGCATGTAGGGGTAGGGAGCACCAGACTGGGGCATGAGCACAAAATGGTAGGGCTGCTTGTAACAAATGACCTGGAAGACAGGCTTTCACAAGAACATGTGATAAATAGGGATGGACAGTCCAAGGAGAAGTGTTTCTTACTGGGAACAGGGATATAGGTCAATGTCAAGGTGATGCTCTCTCCTGACACTGCAGCTGTGTCCATCCATGGCCCTGGGAGTTGCATAAAGGAGCCATTTTCATTCTTGGTTCTGGGCTTTGCGAATCTAGAACAAACTCCATCCTCTACCCGGACTTCATCATCACTATGAACTCCAGGCAGGTGATGACCACATGTGACTTATTTGCCCCAGCTCTTAACCCATAGGAGATTTGCAATCATTTACTGAATTCATTAATCAGTGACTTGAGGAGTAAATAATTCCATCATGTGGCAAGTGACATTGTTGAAATTTTTGGAAGAAAAGATAGTCAACATTGGAAAATTTACATTATGTTGTTATATTTGGGAAATAGCTTATCAGAAGAGGAAATTCCACCTTGCCACTTTTTTTTCATCTATTTCCTTTAAAAGTGTATGTAAATAAATGTATTTGGCATTATAAGGGCAGATAGCATCAAATACCAGACTTGGTTCCCTATTCTCATTCTTAGCTCTTTTCTTCCAAGAATAGGGCAGTTAGTAATTAACACAAGATTATAAAAATATTCCATAAGTATAGTAAGAGCTATTAAAATATGATGACAGATCATCAGCCTAATTTAACATTTTTCATGTAATTTGGTTAACCAGGGAAATGCAAGTCACTCAGAACATCTGCTAAAAATTACCTAGTGAGTTCAAAGAATGCCCAAATTATTCTTCTTGTGATTTGTGCAAATAATTTGGATTATTCAGACTTTCTGACATAAACTATGTCCTGACATAAACTACTAACACATAGTTACTACTTACCTAAAAGGAATTTGCCCTCAGTGTTGCCTTCAGTATGAGAAATATACAGAAAAGTAAATAGGGTTTATTCAACATGTGGAATTCTGAGTGCTCACAGATATTACAAAAGGGCACAGGTTTGTGTAATAATCAATATGTACGGGATCGGGGCCAGGGAATATATTTTAAAAATCTAATTTAAATTACATTTTATGTTTGGACAATTTGGGGAAAAACTAAGTTAGACTTTTCAAAGCCAACAAAGCTGAACACATGTTGAAAGATGACTGATATGAATGTACATCTGCTCTCTAACCTGCATTTGATTTTTCAAATATTTTTTGAAACACCCATTGGAAAAAAACTAGAAAACAAATTTGCTTCTTGGAGAGGAAGACTTTACCAATAAGCAACAATCAGTTTGTGTTTAGCAATGTCTTATTGGTTAATACATTTGTTTTCCCTACTCTTTGTTGAGGGTTAACTGAGTTCAAATGCCTATGAATGTGTGTTTTTCCTGGATGAATGTAGCAAAGATTCGAAATTCTCTTTCCATACTGGACAATTAATTTTCTCTGGGCATGGAGGCCTGGGATGCTTATGAGTGTAACTTCTAAGCCATGTGAGAAAGCAACTTGCCATTTCTTGGAAATAAGCAGCTAACTCCATGAATGTTTCTACACAAATATTTTTGAACTACCAAAAATGTATGGAAGAGCATTAGAAAAGTAAAGCATACCTGTTCTTGTTCTCCCCTTCTTGCTCTCACAGTCTACTTCTCCTGTCACTGTGTTCAACAGGGATCACACATATGTATTCTGATTAACTCAATACGAAGTTGGCACGGATGTGGAGGCATAAATGACATTCATCTTCCTTGCATAAACACATTCCAACAACAATGTTTGTCTTCAAGCCCTTTTTACCAATCAGTCCATATCACCAAGTGAAGAAAATTCTGGTTCCTTATGTGCCTGATATGTATTATGTGAAAACTTCGACAGAATCATATTCTAAAATATTCCCCTGAAACTCCTCCCATGGGCACCCATGTTGGGCAAGACTTGGATGAGCTACACAGTAAGAGTAATTAGTGTTCAATTTATAGACATCCATTATCCATGGAAAATGAGCCAGGGTGAACCCCCAAACTCTAAGTTTCCTTCCTATAATATCCTCCCTAGTTCCAGGTCAGGCACTAATCAAAAGAACTTCATTAGATAGATTCAACCCATGTGTAATATTTTACAGAAAATGCTGACTGAAATTAAGTGTTTTGTCATGCAACAATTACTAGTGAATCTAATATTTATGACAGAGTTTTCCAACAACTATACACTTCTTTCTCTTTTGGTATGAATCCGCGGCACGCTGGTGGTGTTGTGACCGAACTTCTGCAATAAATCAATGCACCTGACCTTGAAATACCGACAGTCTGATCTTGTTCCCCTCCCAGCCTTTCCACTTTTGAAAATATACTATTGGATTCTCCCATATCTTCTTTTCCCTCCTCTATAGATGTTCCATTTCCTGTCAGTCTATTTCTTGGAAATATTAATGGCCTAACATTATTACAGTCACTGCCTTTTTTTTTTTTTTGGAGGGGGTAATGCAGATTGCCAGGTTTAGCAATTGCAGATTAGATTTGAAAGAGAAGAGATTCAAATGCAGTAATGCTGCCAGAAGGCAGCTCCTTCACTGATTTAGAATCAGTGAAATGTGTGACAGGAAAGACTATGTGTTGGCAATAGGGCTTGATACATGTTTCAAGAGCAAAATTGAAACTATCCTCCCATGGTTTGCAGCTATAGATCACCAAAAAGATCTTATACGCAAAAGGCTGCAGGCCCTGCCTTCTCCTTCATCCTCTCTCAGGGCGGAGACATAGATTTCAAAATTAGATGTGTCAAAGCTTTCACAATTCATTGCTGAAGCACATGCCTAAAACTGTCTCTTATTGAAAAAATATATTAATTATATTTCTGCCTTTTTATCATGTAAATTTAGAGCTCATGAAAGGAACCAGATGGACAGCTTTTGGAAATGAATTCTTCCTTTGATTAAAAGAAAAGAAATAAAGTTTCTACATGCTCCGTCTCTGAAAAGCTTCCTCTTAGAACTTTCAGCAGCACTGAAAGGGTTGGAAATTCTGAATGTTAAGTTTCCACTATGTATGTGTGAGTAATTATTAGTGCTGACAACAATCTAAGTTTTCTAGCAAATATTACATTTATTGGATTCTGGGACCTTTAAAGATAAAGGCACTTTAACTCATTAAATGGCATTCCATACACCAAATGATTTCAAAACTTCACAAAAATTAAGAGAGTACAACTCTAACAAAATTAATTCTTCCTGTTCTGAAACCTCTAAATCATCAGACTGAATTTAATTTTCAATAATTTTTGTTACTAAGTAACTCACCGGACTACTCGAATAGTGTAGTTGTTTCTTTATGAAATAAATATTTACTGAACAACCATTCTCTATTAGCCCTACTGTATGATGTCAGTACGGTGTAAATAAAAGTACACTGTTCAGGGGCGCCTGGGTGGCTCACTCGTTAAGCATCTGCCTTCAGCTCAGGTCATGATCCCAGGTTCCTGGGATCGAGCCCCACATCAGGCTCTCTGCTCCGCGGGAAGCCTGCTTCTCCCTCTCCCACTCCCACTCCCCCTGCTTGTGTTCCCTCTCTTGCTGTGTCTCTCTCTGTCAAATAAATAAAATCTTTAAAAAAAAAAAAAGTACACTGTTCATACTCTGAGGACATTGACATCTGAGTAGAAAATGCCAAAAGCCAACATCAGGGAAGTGCAAAATGCTAAGTAATCAAACTAAGGAAATAACTTAGGCAGATACTTAACGATGGAGCCACCCAGATTGGGGGTCAGCGAATATGAGAAGGGTATATAGGAGAATTTGGCAATTTGCAAGCAGCTGATTTAGGTAATCTGATTCAGATAATGGTTGATGGTGAAATACAGAGGTAGTTTAGGTGAGTTGGTAGCATGTGTCTCAATTAAAACTTAGAAGTTCATAGTTTAACTTTGTTCATGAGATGTTACTACTAGATATCTGGAAAGATAAATAAAGAATAAATAAGTCCATGAATAAATGTATTATAAATAAACTATGATAAGGAAGCCCATTAATGGCTAAGAGGAAAGACTCATCACCATGCAGGATATTTCTTTTTTTTTTTTTTTTAGGATTTTATTTATTTATTTGACAGAGAAAGACACAGTGAGAGAGGGAACACAGCAGGGGGAGTGGGAGAAGGAGAAGCAGGCCTCCCGCTGAGCAGGGAGCCCGATGCGGGGCTCGATCCCAGGACCCTGGGATCATGACCTGAGCCATAGGCGGACGCGTAACGACTGAGCCACCCAGGTGCCCCACCATGCAGGATATTTCTTAATAATACACTAATACTTAAAAGATTGCTCACATCTTGCAGTTCATCCTGGAGCATGATTTCTATTTCAATCTCTTTCCTTTTCTGGTCACATTGGCTTTGGGGCACATTCCAACCCAGGAGAAAAGTGCAAAAATAAAACCAAAGACTAGGCGTAAATTAACATTCCGGCTTATTGATAAAATACAACTACTAGCATTACAAATCCTATTGGTTTATCTAATCTGGTGGAAGTTCTGATGATTTTCCTGGCTAATTATTAAGATTAGTTGAATCTAGGATTTTATTTTCAAGTATCGACAAAATGCTAAATTATCTATTTGGTGGTATCTATTGTGTGCTTCCTCCAGAGACTGGAAACTCAAAGTGTTTACTTGGTTACTGCTATCCTGGGTTTATAGTAAGGTTCAAAACCTTAGTTCTCAAGTGTTAGCTTTCAAAAGCCCAGACCTAAAATAAAATGAATTATATACTTCCTGTTACACAGTACTCAGTCTGAGTTTTATTCTTAAGAATCACTTTTTCTAGGGGCACCTGGGTGGCTCATTTGTTCAGCGTCTGCCTTCTACTCAGGTCATGATCCCAGGGGCCTGGGATCGAGCCCTGCATCAGGCTCCCTGCTCAGTGGGAAGCTTGCTTTTCCCTCTCCCACTCCCCCTACTTGTGTTCCCTCTCTCACTGTATCTCTCTCTGTCAAATAAATAAATAAAATCTTTAAAAAAAAGAATCACTTTTTCTAGATTGATGTAACCTCCATCAACAGTGATTTGAGATGTAACAGCACTAAAATAATAATTGATTTCATATGTTAAAGAATTACTCTGTCTTCTAACATGATGTGGTTTTAATTTTGAAGAGGATTTCATGAAATGTTTCTTCAGCTGAATTGATTTTCATGGTGTTAAGTATAGAAAATTATACTTCCTTTGGACTAATTTCATTAGCATCATCCCAGAACTCTGCATCTCCTAAAATGTTGCTTGTTTTCTGCAAAGTCCTTCTCCCCTATCCCAAGGCCTTTGGAAGTTCCATGAGAGTAGAAATCCTTGCTATCGTGTTCACCACTGTATTCCCAACTTTTACAAAGATGGGCTCATATATTTATTATTTGAAGGAAAGCTGGGTGAATGAACACATGAAGTGTACGTAACCATAGAGCCTAGAGTGATTATTTTTTCATTATGAAATACCATAAAAATGAACAGGAAATGTTTTTATAATGATGATAAAAACTCGTATTTTTCACTGTGCTTTGATACGTTAACAGCTTGTCCAACATTTTCATTTGATCTTCATAGTCATTCTGTGAAGAAAGTGGTCTATATTTCACCCTTTTATATAAAAGCTGAAACTTACTTCTGTGCATGTGACAGTATGAGAGCACAAGACTATGGAAGAAGCAGAGTTGGAAACCACTGGAGTTTTGAGAGAGCCAGTGTAGTGGTTAAGGGCTGGACTCCAGAACCAACTGCTTGGAGTGAATGTTGGCTCAGCTGTTTGCAAGTGTGAGCTCTTCAGTGAGTTACCCAAGCTCTTGGGCTTCCATGGTCTCATCAAGGCATCAGTGTGAGAATCAAAGCAGTCAACCTCTGTAAATTGCTTAGAACGGTGCCTAGCAAATAGAAAACATTCAACAGTTCTCAGCATTTATCATTTCAAGCCGAGGGTCCTTCCTGCCCTGTGCTAGAAAGAAAGTGCTTTCTTCAAAAATCTTTAAAATTTACCTTCAAATACACTTATGTATTTTATGATTCATTTTAAATCATGGCAACATGTGTATACTCTAAATGCTATATTTAAGTGCTGTGATTCTAATCTTTTATATTTATAGTTTTATTATATCTATCATAATTCATAGGGATTTCTAAGTTACCATGTAATTTAAAATACCCTATCCAGGAAAAAGGAGTAAATGGAGAGAATTCACTCCAAGTCAATGACGACACAGAATTTTCTCGGAAGTACCAAACGAAAAATGGACATTACATCTCTCCTATCAGATAGCTCAGATAAAATGTCAATCCGCACCTGAAGAAACGATGTTCCTACTTCATCACTCAAATGGGAAAAAGTTCTTGTCCTAATTTTGACTTGATTTTGGTGATATGTAAAAACCCAGGACTGCAAAACTGTCTGTCAGGAATGAGAATACCCTGCCAAAGATTTATGATAAATGTATGTATTTTTTAAAATTATCTGAAACCCATTTCTGTTACTCCTGAGTGGTATATGTTAACTCCCTAAACTAGTTTAGGGAAGGAAGAGGTTATCCAGTCACTGTTGCTGACACAACTAAGGAGTCATAAAAATAAAAAGGAAAGTTGCATATTTACCACACTACTAATACCAAACTAAATCACAAGTGATTTAAATATTTAAGATAAAAATTAAAATCAAAAAAGTACTGAAAAAAATCTTAAGTGAATATTTTTATAATCCCTTAAGGAGGGAAGGATTTCATAATCATAGCATCAAAAGAAAAAACAATTAAGAGAATTTGATAGATTTGACTACATAAAAATGTAAAGCTTTTATATGACAATCTTCAAGTCAAATAAAAATTTATAAAAAATGCTGCAAAATACATAAAAGGCAAATAATAATGTTAGTAAGTAAATAAATCTTAACTGCTAAATTAAAAACAACTCTATTTAAAACACAAGCAATGTAAACAAGCAGGCAATTCTCAAAAAAAAATATAAAATGAACATATAATATATGAAGAGATGTTGGTCTCTCCATGTAGGTACTGCACATTATAGTAACATTATTATAATTTTTAAAAATATTGGCTTGGGTTAATAAGGTTGATAATGTCCATGGCTGCTAAGGATGAGAGTAAATGAGTAATCTCATTACTTAGAGATGAAAATATAAATTAATAATATGTTATGGAGAATGATCTGTTAATAGAAAAATAGATATAAATAAAATATATACAAATACTTATATTTGGATATGTATAATATTTTAGTTGACACAAAAAAACAAACCAATGTGTAAAGCTTTATACACACACATATATTAAAGTTAAAAAATTAGAAAAACAATAAATCAATTATGGTACAACTGTATAATAAAATACTATAGTCTACCAAAAATAGTGATGTAGCACTAAGCTGAAATAAAAAAAAATCTATGATATGTGCTCAATCAAAAAAAAATTATAAATCAGCCTAGAGATTACAACCCTTTTTAATATATGTATTAGAAAAAGTTGGGAAAGCTTTATGCCAACACGTTTGTTAACAACTTTAGCGGGGTTTTTTTTTTTTTTCATATCCTAAAGTTCACCTATTTCAAGTAGACAGTTCAGTGGTTTTAGTAACTTTACCAAGTAGTGCAACCATAACCATAAATCCAATAAAATCCCTCATGCCATTTACTGTTAA